>NW_005842675.1:349453-355990 GCF_000455745.1 Alligator sinensis | reverse complement strand
CCCTACACCACTTGATATGTTTTATTTTGTAAGAACCATATTTTTCCTTCAGAAAAATGAAATCTTTCCTACACTAAAAGATCCCACTTCTGCCTTTACACTACTGGATGGATAAAGCAACAATTACTCTCCTGCTGTATATGAAGCAGCTTCTTAATCTTAGTTACTGGTATAAATGAAGTCAGGGCAGAGTGCCACTTTTTAAGACTAAATCATTCAGAAAGGTAAAAGTTTTCATAGCTGAAGACTACTTTGTTAGATGCTATGAATGGACTCTGTTCTTATATATAAAGTCACTTAATGGAATCATAATCAGGATTTAATTTTCTAACTGCAGTGTTACTCAATGCCAAAAAATCCTGTCTGAGATGCAGCTTAGGGATACACTGGCAAAAACATAGTCCATCTTAATTTAAACAGAAAGCAGATTTTATGGTAAATTTTAAAACTTTAATTTAGTTAGCATAACCTCTGTTACTGCTTTGCACAAGGAGGGTAATCATTAATAAAAAATGTTTTCAAATTAAGAAGAAATGCTTTTACAGTTCTAGTTTTCCCATGACAGCTGGAATGGGCCAGAATCTGAAATGCCTATTCAAAGTTTAGGGATGTACACTGTAGCCGTGTTGGTCTAAAGGCAAAAGCAGTCACAGTTTTATTTGGGTTTTACTTATTCTTCAGCTGTTGATTTCAACCTAAAATTGCTTGAAGAAAAATTGAGGTCTAGATCCTCACAGATAGTACCTCCCACAGTTCCTATTCATTTACATTTTACAAATTAGTAACATTAATTCATCTTTATGTCTTTGGAGAAGTCACAGGCTTCAACAGAACCCTGTCAAAGTGACACTTTTAAATTATGAGCACAAGGTTTCAAATCAGAAACCACTGAATTTGCTTTTGAATGGTTTCACTTGATTTCTTTTTTAAATCATAACTTCATTAAAAAAGAAGACTAAGTCCTCAAAATCAGACAGCCTGTGCATGAATATGAAGTGAAAAATCTTAAGAGAGGGAAAGAAACATATTAATAGAGACATAAGCGACTACAAAGAGAGTTACTATGTTCAGTACTGATGGGTACCCTGACTTTACCTGGGTTATGGGAAACTCAGGTTCAAGCCCTGCATCAATGAATAAATATTTAGGCAAAATAGAGCAGGAGACATTCCCACCCTAAAGAGCCTGGATATCAGGTCATTGTGGAAGAGTTATCTTTAGTCTTAATCAGGCAGAGCAGGAACTCAAACCTTGGTGGCCCTCATCCCAAGTCACTACCCTACTATTCCCCAGCTATACTCGGACAGGCACCCCTTCACTGCCCAGAGAATGCATTCAGGACCCAAAAAGGCTTTCCTGTCAGAAGTGATACAGCTATTAATGCAAGAAATGTTGATTTAGACAAACTGTCATTAGCTGAAAGAAGAAATATCACTGACAAACTCCAACTCAAGTTAACTCTACTATCAACATCTGGATTCAAAGCAAAGAAATTAAGTCTCTCTCTTTAAAGAAGAACCCTCCCACCTCCCAATAGCCTGTTCTTCTATATAATATTTATAATAATTGTATACAATAATAAATAATATATAGTATTTTTTACTTTTAAAAAATATATAGTGTGCGGCATACTTTTTGCTTGTTTTAAAGAATAAAACACATTCCAAGCTCTTGAAAATACTTCTTGGCCTAGGAATAAATATATTCAGTTGTCAAAAAGACAGTTTGAAGTTTTACGATTCTAAGGATGCTGACATATGCTGTGAGGGAAATAGGGTCCCTTAAGACTATGAAATTTTTAGTTGAAAAACCTACTCCAATTTACACTGAACTCTCATTTATTTTCCTTAGTCCTCCTTTCCCATTTGTCTCTCTACTCAACATTTGCTCAAGTAATCTTTAATGCTGAAATGATTTACAGTGTTTTGTTTATGACATTTACTATGATGTTTTGGCTTTCCAAAGAAAATGACAGTGCAGCTCTAATCACTTCAGAAATCTTTTCCTAAAGAGTTTAATAATTTCACTTCTAAATGAGTTTGCTTCCATCCCCCAGAACAAAGTTTGGTATTTTCCATTTAGAAGGGATCTATTCTCCCTGCAGATTTGAGAGCAAAGGTGAAATTTGTGTGCAAGACTTCCATTAACACCAACCGAACTTTACTTGATAAATATCTCAAGCGCTAATAGGAAAACAGACCTTCAAAGCTAGAATATGGACAAAGGGACAGTCAGGGATTTAGAAACCTTTCAAACCTGGTTCATTAAGTCATTTCATATGCTGCAGTTTATTTAGAGTTTTAAAACATGAATCAATTCAAACTATAAATGGTCCAACAAATTCAACTCCCAATATAATACAAGAGTAAGTTTTCAGAATATAAAACAGCTGGCAGATCTTTACTGAATCAAAGCTGTTTATAAATGCAACACAGAATCTATTCAGCTAGATCTGACTGTTCTATGCTGCACATCACAGAGAATATCTAGTAAGAAGAGAGACTGTTTGCAGCAATCCCTCTATAAATTTAATTTTTAACATTTTCCTGGAACCTTGTTTCCACTTTTATAAACTCTGCCCTTCCAGAAAATCTCCACAAACTTCCAGCAATAAATGTAAAGTATTTGGGATCTGACTTAAAAATGTTTCTTTGTATTCATTTGGTTATTTGACTTTTGTAGCAAAGTGGATGCCTGTTGGTTATCTACTTAGTGCCCTCCCCGCTCCCTATTTTGTGCCCTCTGATAGCTGGACCTTGTATCAATTATGTTCATTTTCTTTTCTTCTCCCTCTTTTCTTTAAGACCCAAGAGGAATCTTCGTTAGAGCTGGGGGGATTATGATGGCAAACACTGTTTGTAGCTAATCTAGCCCTATATTTTTATCATAACTCATTTGTGGACACAGCTGATTTCGGTGAACATACGTGTTATTTTGCAGCATTTACCAAATAGCACATACAAACTGCAATGACAAATTTCAATCTACTGCTTATTCTCCACGTTATGTTCCTCATGGCATGTGGCAAATCACCAAAGTTGCATGGTAATATGATCCATGATGGTGTAGCAATTGTTTCTTTAAAGGAAGCTAATTAACGACAACTCCTCCAACAGACATGTTCAGCTATGAAAAATCAATGACAAAAAAATTACAAAAAATTTGCTTACATTTTCATATGTGCTCATCAGCTATCTCAATGTGCTTGAACAATATCTGATGTGATCCTACAAGTAAGAGCATGTCAGAATTATACACTTTTATTCACATTGTTGAAAAAAGGTTTGCACCTAAGACACAAAGGTGTTATAGCCTGTGTTTAATGAGACAAATATAGTTTGAGTGTACTCCACAATCAATGGATTGCTTAAAGAAATTACTGTTTCTCTTTTGAGATTTAGAGAAACTATAATGAAACTCTCATTTCAAACTGTACTGTGAAGCATTCATTCCAAAATCAAGCAATACACAAAAAGATCCTGCCCAGCTGCAGATCAGTATTCCCAAATGATGGACTGTAAAGCTAAATTTACTGAAGCTCACAAATATATTTTGCCTGTTCCCAGGACCAGGCAGTCTTTTTAGGGCTCTTGGCACAGAAATAAAATTTTAATTTGTTGTTAAACAGTGTTTATGGAGAAACAATGGAGCCAAAGATGCCAGAAAGCAATTTGTTATGAAATGCTGTCAGTGAAGTAGGATGTGACAGAGAATTTTACAAAGGGGAAAAATAGATTTTGAAAGGGTAAATTAAGAGTTGTTGTTTTGTTCCCTTCAGGCCAAAATCCTGAAACCCTACTTAATCAGCCCCCATTAAAATCAAACAGGAATTTTGCCAGAACGCAGACTGAATAATTACCAAAGCCCAGTAGTGCCAAATACTTTATAAAATTATATTTTACATACTTGTAAACTTAACTAGGTGTCCACAAGTTTTGTGGGATGAGGCCTTGTGTGACACCAGATTTAGATATTCTTAAATTAGTATCATTAAAACAAAACAAAACTAAGCATTCTTCGTGTTTTTGGCTACTTTCTAATTTCTATCTGCTAATTCTTTTTAAACAGGGTGAATAAAAGAAAGCTAGAAAAAGAGGCAGCAAGTTATAACTCTGTTTAAATCATATTCTATATATGTTCTAAAACATAAATCCCTTAAACTGAAAAAGGAGGTGAAGTCCAAGTTTTGTAGTTGAAATTATTATATTTACTTGAATACCAGATTACCCTGACTATAAGACAACCCCCCAAAATTAGATTCTATATCTAGAAAATGTAAAAATTTGTTATAATTTTCCAGATTTAGAATCTAATTATTGGAGGTTGACTTTGAATTTCTTCCCCTCCCACTGCTACAGCAGGGAAAATAAATTAGGGGAGGGCAGCCAGTTAGCCCCCTTGCCTTCCCCAACTTCTTCCCCTACACCTTACTTTGTAACTCTGCTCTCACTGAGCACATAGAAATGTGAGGCAAAATTTGAAAATCACTACAGGTGGCCATAGACTTAGTTATTCCATAAGTGATGTATTTTGCCTTTTTTGAAACTGCTACAAGTTTTATCAAGGGTAACTCCATAAACACACTTTTAAGCAGCACTTTTATACCCACTTATATAATACAAACTATACATGATATTGGTCAAAAGCCAAAAGGTTCATGATTTGCTGCATAGTTCATTGGGCTGGGCCCCAGTAAAGTCAACATTTAAAGACATGGTAACCCCAGCTCAGCACTGCTCAGTATGTGTATAAATTCCAGATACAACCACAAAGGATCCATGTGCTAGTTAGCCCCCCACTCATGACTGGAACCAAGTGTTCTTGTTACAAGTCCTGGGATCCTCCAAAAATGTACATGCAAGATGAAGCACAAGACAAACTGGTCCAGCTCCACCTCATGGAGGACAGGACAACATTAGTCATGTGCAGCACGCTGAGCAAGGGACAACAGAGGCATTCTGGCTCAACTGTTTGGGGCCCCATTTGATAATATTTGCCAGACATTTAAGGTTGGTGAAGAAACAGGAATCATTGGAAGTGAGAAAGAAGGTGCAGCTCAGATATGGGAGTAAAAAGGAACTTGAAATGTATGCAACATAGTGGCTCACCGTGACTTGAAAAAGGGTTGGCACTAAAGACGATTCAGCACATTAGGCACTACTATATATCTTATTCAGATAGGTTACACTGACTTATCCTTGTGGCAGGTTCCCATCAGCATATCAATTGTAGTAATTTTGGCACAAAAAAGAGGGTGCCAGTGCTGGGCTCTGGCCCTCCTGATGGTGGCTTGATATTGCAGTACCTCCAGGCTTGGCGCCAGTTTCCTGTAGAGGGAACACCCACCCATTTTTAAGGGCCAAAAAATGTTAAAAACAGGTTCCCATCAGCATTTTTGGCACCAGGGGAGGGTATCAGAGCTTGCTCTGGCCTCTCCAAGTGCCAGTCCCATATTGCAGTACCTTCAAACCTAGTGCTTATTCTCTCCTGGGGGAACAACTGTTTTTTAAGGGCCACACACACAAAAAAAGATGTGCTTTTGGCTAAGATCAAGCAAAACTGGGGGCATCTGAACCCTAAGTCCTCTGGCCCTGGGGCCTGTAGGATGTGTTCCTGGATTTGGGCAGTCGCAGGGAACCTCAGTGCTCTGCTCCTAGAGAGTGGAAACTGCCAGGGAGAGAGAGCCCTGGCAGGACATAGTGAGCACAGCTGTGGGTTGCTGGGAACAAGAGCCCTGAGGCAGTTCCCTGCCAGCAGCCAGAGAGGCAGGAGCTCCTGGAGTAATGGTGCAGGTAGAAGCCTAACAGCAGGTACCGCTTGACTGGAGTTGAGCAATGTTGTTGTAGCCAGGCGGCTTCCATTTGAGTTATAGCCAGGAGGCTCAAGTTTGTGTTTGCTGTTTGTTAAAACCGGTGGTTTGGGTGAGGCTATTAGGGGTTGGAGGAGGCCTCATAGGGGACTCACAGAGGAGTGTGAGGACCCCAGAGCCAGCGGGCGCAGCACATGGGGTACATAGACCCCGGCCCCAGAGAGGGGCATTTGAGAAGCCCCAGTGCGGGCATGGCGAGCCCCAAAGAGGGGGGGCATTATTGAGAAGCCCAAGTTGGGCACAGTGAGCCCCAGAAAGGGGGACCACATTGGGAAGCCCAAGTCTGGGCACTGGGAGCCCCTGATAGGGGTCCGCATTTATTTGGGAAGCCCAAGTTGGGCACAGTGAGCCCCAGGAAGGGGGCAACTACGGAGAAGCCCAAGTGGGGCATGGCGAGCCCCAGAGAGGGGGGTTGCATGATTGCGAAGCCCAAGTGGGGCACAGTGAGCCCCAGATAGGGGGGCAGTATTCGAAGGCCAAGGTGGGCGCACAGAGCCCCAGAAAGGGGGGCCAACTTATTGAGAGGCCCAAGTTGGGCATGGCGAGCCCCAGAAAGGGGGCCATCTTATCAAAACGCCCAAGTCAGGCACAGCGAGCCCCAGAAGGGGGGTCGCATGACCAAGAAGCCCAAGTTGGGCACAGCAAGCCCCAGAGAGGGGGCAGCACCA
>NW_005842675.1:344809-349252 GCF_000455745.1 Alligator sinensis | reverse complement strand
GGCACGGCGAGCCCCAGAAAGGGGGCAGCACTAAGGAGAAGCCCAAGTGTGGGCACAGAGAGCCTCAGACAGGGGGCAGTATTTTAATTGCCCAAGTCAGGCACGGCGAGCCCCAAAACGGGGGTCGCAGGACTGAGAAGCCCAAGTTGGGCATGGTAAGCCCCAGAAAGGGGACCACCTAATTGAGAGGCCCAAGTTGGGCATGGCAAGCCCCAGGAAGGCCCAAGGGCCATCTTAGGAAGAAGCCCAAGTGTGGGCGTGGAGAGCCCCAGATAGGGGGCAGTGTTATTGCGAGGCCCAAGTTTGGGCGCTGGGAGCCCCGGATAGGGGGTCGCATTGTAGGGGGCCCAAGTTGGGCACCAGAAAGCCCCATGAGGGGGCAGCCCAGGAAGGAAGGACCGGGGAGAACAGTAAGGGGCCAAAACAGGGACCGAATAGAGATAACAGCGATTTCATCTGTGAGGCTTGGGCTGCAGTATTGGGGAGGAAAGGAGCTGCAGACAGCACCCCCAGCGGAGGGGGCAGGACAGGGGCAGCCTCCCGCTAATTAATTAATTATTCAATTAAGATCAAGGCATGGCAGGCAAGACAAGGTGGCCGGTTGCCCAGAGACAGGTGCGTGGGCCACACTGACGGCGGCCCAGCATGACGACCTGTCACAGGCAGTATCTGAAGCCCCAAAGCAATCAGTATAACAGGGAGGATACTTGCTGGGTGGTAGAGCCACATAGACCTGACGATTGAGCTCTGCTTAGTTGAATTTTGAAGCTTGACTACTGGGCTTTGCCCAACTGAATTTGGAACCGATTTGGCCTTGAACAGGATAAATAAATAATAAAAAGGTGCCCATCAGTATGTTTATCCCATATGGGCCATATGTTTTATAGCCATGCTTGGTGTTGGCTGCATTTAATCAACTTCACAGCTGGTTTCCATTACTGACCACATGCTGTTTTTGGCAGCAGTTTAATGACAGACAGTGTATTTAACAAGGTTTCCCTGTATGCAATTATAAGATGAGGGGCTTTTTTTGCCATGCTGATTGGGGGGGAAACCTCATCTTGTATTCAAATAAATACGATTAGTGGTAACAGCCTAGGGAAGGTTTCAGAGACAGACTGAAAAGTTATAGCAGCCTATGAATCCAAACTCAAATGCTGATTTCAAGTGCAAATTGTCTGACAATTAAAGGACCACTTAACTGCCCAAAATCTAGCTCTGGATCCAAATGGATAGCTCAAGTTCAGCTTTATTGCAGTAATGCTAATGGGCATTAATTGCGTGTCAGGTAGATCACAGAAGTCTCAACGCCATAGAATGCCCTTAACTTATGAAGACCTGCCTGTGAAGTGAGCAAAGGTATGTATAAAGAGCAGCACCAGTGTTTGACCATCTGGAGCTTCACCCTGCAATCTTCAGATAGGCAAAAACTCCAACTAATGTTACTGGGTTAGATAGGTTAAAGTCTAGGCAGATATATATAACCACTGCACTATATAACCAAAATGCTATCTGCTACATATCATATGTTCTAGCATATAAGACCCCCACCTGCCCTTCCATCTTCAAAGTAGTCTAAGATTAAGGTGAGCCTATTCAATCAACGTACACAATGAAAAATAACTGAAATCATTGTAATAAGAATGGAGCAAAATGTAATCAATTAAAAACATTTTCTCTCACAATTTTATCTTTTCAGGGGGGATCTCTCTTAAACACAAGTGCATCTTGTACACCAGAAAATGCAGTAACCAATATGCTGTTGAATCATAAAGATACACATTAAGCTGAGTGAAGTACTCTGCATATTTCTTTTAAAAAAGAAGTCTATATTTTAACATTACAAATTGTCTACGTGATAATCACTCACCTACTTTTCTTTACATAAGAAGTGCCATACTGGGTCAGACCAATGGTTCATCTAGCCCAATATGCTGTCTCTAGCAGTGGCAAAAGTGGGTGCTAGAGGAGGAGCACTGAATATGCTTATATTTATTAATATTGTAATAACTCCCTAGAATATACTGATAGATTGTGGTCTAGAGGAGGCAATCTACATTTAAAAAATTGAAGCAGAGTAGTGGTTTCCAAAAAGCCACTGACATCTGCCTAATTATTAATATTTGTTAATAATCATAACAAAAATGGGAGTATGACAGTGGATCAATAGTATAGGAAGACAGATCCTGCCTCCGTATGTGACTACTAAAGAATTCTTGAGATAAAGCACAAATTTAAGTAACTCTGGCCAACTGTATCCTGGAAAGTTGGTTGTTTTTTTTAACTTCTTCCAGCTCCTTTAACAATTTATGGCACAAAAGAAATGCTGTTCATCCCCCTGCACTCCTGACTATGGTTCCCAAAGAAGCTATTCTTACTCATAGAAAGATCTGATTAAACTTTGAAAACTGCCAAAATAATTGCTTTAATGTCTTGCAATGCTGAGTTGCATATAGCTTCTTTATGTTACACATAAAACATTTTCAAAATCTAGAGAGATGTTTTAACCCTCAATGTGCATATTATTTAAGAGAGTCGTTTTGCTTTCAAATCACTGCAGTAAAACCAAAACCCATTAACTAACGTAAGCCCAAAAATTCACATTCATATCTTAAACTTAAAACAGTGAGAAGCTCTTATTCTGTGGTCCACAGGGACCACAAATATTTTCCAAACAGTGTGACAGTGTGTGCATTTCCACAGTGCAGTTTTAACAAGCTTCTACAGAAAGCAGGACAAAAAAAACTCCTCCATCTAGAGAGACCAACATTCTGTTTTGTGTGAATGAGCTAACCATGTCTACAGAAGATCCACCCTAATAGAGAGTGAAGAATGTCACTGCCGACGGCAAATCTGAGAACAAGATTCTGTCAAAAGGGATTAATTCCAACAGCAATTCTCATAATTTTACATTCAGGATAAAATTGTCCTCTTACTTCTGCACCACAGGTTCTCTGATAAAAATAAATCCTTTATATTGGTAGAAGATTGGAGAAGGAAGAGAGCAGGTTATCAGAACTGAGATCTGCCACATTGCTGTGAAAAGAGAACTTTAGTTCAAATATTTAAAGTCCTTAGTAAGCAAAAACTCCTTTCGAGGTTTAATTGCTAATATGCCACAGATCATGACCTTAGCCCTTACCTCTGAATTTACTCCATCTTGTGTGATAAAATCCAAATCTCTTAACATAATATTTTGATAGATTCCTACTGAAATGCAGAGAAATAGCTCCTATACCAGCATGTATGAGGCACACATACATTGTCACCCTATGACTCATTTCTGCATTGTGAAACTCCAAACAAAATCCATTCTGGATTTTTCTTCTTCTTTTGAGTAACAGAATATCATATAAAGAAAACAGGTAGGGCTCAAAGCTTTAAGTGACTGAATATAAAACGTCTATAAACACAAGCATTCAGTAGCTACCTCATACATACTATATTTTTCTTGAACGCTAAGTCTACCAATATTATATCCAGCCGCATTTGTGATGGGCAAAATTATATTAATGTTTGTAAAATAGATATTTTGTTAATTCTTTCTCTTTGAATGTATTTGAGACATAGGCAGTCTGACTCTGACTTCATTCACGCCAGTTTTTCATTAGTGTTTCTCTACTGACATTTGTAGAATTGCCTCCGATTTCTGTATGCACAAGACTAATATTAGTCCAAGATTTCTTCCTTTTCCAAATACATTCTTTTCATGACAGAGGCCAGATCGTAGGCATAGAGACTGAAGCCTGACATGCACCACACCGGTTGCAGCTATGTAGAATTACCTGTATGGACCCTGAAACCTGTAGTGAACAAGTCATGTTCAGTCCACTGAATTTCTCCTGAAACTGTTAATTGTGATCATGGCTGCATACTCTAGAAATTTTACAGAAATCTTATAACAGTTCACACAGACCACCGAAGAGCCATCAGCCACTAATGACTTTCAGTCACTTCTAATCCTGGGCTAAATTCAAACCAGTGATTTAGAGGTGAGGCACTGTGTACACTAATGCCTGTGTCCCCAGGCATCCAGCCACAGGGGTAGATAAAGATCTAAATGACTATCATTCTATTTTAATGACTCCTTTTACACTTTTGAAGAGACCAATATAAACATAAATCTTCCATAAATAACTATTTGATGTCAGTAGCAAATAGATTACGCTGAGGCCATCTGCTTCCTGCTCAGAAAGCAACCATTAAAATAAGATTTCCTTTTACAAAAGCAGCAATCGCTTATAGAATCAGGATCACTGCAACACCCCTGTTTTTAGGGAAACAAATATTTGACAATGAGGTCTTAAATAATTCCTAACAGTTATACAGTTTGGGCATATAATGCTGCTAATACTTCATTTTGAGAAAGCAAGCAATGCCTTAGGTTTCCTAAAACCTTTTAAGTCAGAACACATACACCATGTTTCTATAATTTTTTTTTTG
>NW_005842675.1:334318-344778 GCF_000455745.1 Alligator sinensis | reverse complement strand
AAACCAAACCCCCTTTTTTTATAATTTTTTTTTTGGGGGGGGGGGGGGGGGAGAGGGAGTGGGAGAGAGAGACGTACACACACACAAATGGATTCTGTTCTGAAGTGGAAAAATGATTCATTTAGGGACATTTCTTTCACCTTGTTTTGAGTCCCTCTCATAACCACTTTGGACCCAAAACAAGGTTTGAAGTCATTTTTAGAGCCAGCCTCTATAAATAAACCTGACGGGGGCTGCTCAAGATCTAGGTGAAAGAAAACACAATATGCCAGGCACTGACAATATTTTTTGATCAAGAGCACACAACAGTACTAAGCAGAGCGTCAAGTCCCATCAGCTGTTGTCTTCAGACTGCAATAACATTCTTCTCAGAATACATCTAACATTTACAATAACCATGTCCATTTGAACTATATCAGTTCATCAGTTTAACAGTCTTGATTTCAAACTGCAGTTATCCTCAATCAAGAATATATTGTCATTTTTTTTAAAATACAAAGCTGGTACAATCATTATGTCCATTTGTCGTAACTGGAGATGCTATTTCCAATCATGGAACTAATGTCTTTCAATTGCAATGGGAGCCAGATAAGAAATCTCACTTATCAAAATTGTCTGTTTGCTTCTGTCAATGCAAAGATTGTGGGAACTGGCAGACTGACACCACACATCGGATAAGATTGTTTCCTTGATGAAATTACTGTGAGAGGGTTTGCCAATGTTTGACCTGAAGAAGTAACCTCAAGGCTTCAAGGGACTCATTCCCTATTTCCATCAAACAACAATAAAACCAAAAAATTAACACATATTTTCACACTTGGATATGAATTTGCTTTCCTTTTTTAGTAATTGATTCCCAATGTAACTCTTTCTCCTCCACCTCCACAGCTAAAGTTGCCAGTGAGGTCAATGTTGCCTGACAGGTGATAAAAAGATAAATATAAAAGTATTCATTATTTTATATTACCAAAATGTCAATATTTTATAAAGTTTTAGGTGGCTTACACGATGGGCACTTACCCAAATCCCCTGTAGCTGTTGAGTCAGCTGTACTCCATCTATCCTGTACTGCTGCATGTGATTAAGTGTTTGACTTCCCTGCATGGCAAAACTTTTTTCAGAAATTACTTCGACCCTTCACATGGGGGAAATAGACACTCATTATGAAAATTCTTTTTAAAAGTATGCCTGGATTTTAGATGGGAAAATGTGACAGGTTTCAAAATGCTTAACAAGTCTGTTCATCACCAGACTGAAACCTGAGCAGGTTCCTTTTTTGGTGGCTTTTTCAATCCCGCTCTGCGCTCACTCTCGTTCTTTTTTTTAAATTTTTTTTTGCACTCTTTTGATCTCCATCTTTCCACTATACAAATATCTCAAGAGGTCCATGTGGGGCAAACAATCAATCTGGAGAAATTATTCTGTCATCAGCTTGTTGAGGAAAAACCTTGTCTGCCTTTAAAAAAAATAATAAAAAAAGAGAGAGAGAAAGAGAGAGAGAGAGACAAATACCGAGATAGGATCAGGAACTAATCTGCAAGGTTATCAATGTCCCGTTGTGAGAAAAGTCTAGCCTTTTCAATTCTGGGTTAAACTCATCCTAACAGACAAAAAAAGTGACATTTCATGTTGTGATGAAAATGTGATATGGAGTGTCATCATGAATATGGGTGTCAGCAGAATGATAATTACCGACAGGACATCAATGCACACAAAGCCTACTGTACACAAAAGCAAAGATCAAGCTGTTAGAAACTGAACCTGCTTCACAACATCTATTCCCATATCTTTGGAATTCTGTTTTTTTTCCACTACGTTTTGTTAGTTCTTTTTTTCCCCTGCCCCTCTGGTTTTTATTTCAATAATCCATACTTATCATCTTTATTATAGTTCAGTTAAAGAAATGGTGATCTACAGTTCCTGGTGCCACTGAAAAAAGCTTTGATGTGTCTTGGTATATTAAAGTTTTTCTTTTTTTTCCTTTTTCTTTTTAAAGGGCAAACCCCTGCCTCTGCCATCACAACACTTAGGATACAACTTTAAAGACCAAAACATGCTGTGTAGGCTCAGAGTCTTATGCAAGGAGCCTTCATAATTTTCCAAATGTCTGCTAGTTACAGCTATGGCAAAAGCCACGTGGGGCTGAAATAATGCATTAAAGTCTTGCTCGTATCGTTCTGTTAAACACTGGTGTATGAAGGCAGCAGCAGAAGCAGAAAAGAAAAGCATACTATTGCTTTAACAGTACAATACAGTTGTTTTCAGTAGGCATTGTCCATAGTAAAGGGTCGTATCTCATCACACTTTTCTACTTAGAGCACCAGGAAGTGTTCATTCTAGGCAAAATGGCCCCCAGAAATCCCAGAAGCTGCCAGACTAAGGCCAGAGAGGCCCCTTTGAGAGGTACCGTCAGCCACGGCCATGTTCCAACATGTAACGAAGCCGTGGCACAGTCCTCCTTCAAGGCACTGCGCAGCCCCAGTGGAACAGAGAAAGATGTCTATGATCCTCCACCAGACCTTCAAGTGGGTCATCCCTCCCCTCAGTATTGTGATGCCTCAAAAGAGGAAAAATCTGGCCCTAACCAATTCAAAATGCTGATGGAGAATCAAACCCCACTGTCCTTATGTCTTCACAAGGCAAAAGCCTCATTGACAGCAGTGGAAGGTTTGCTTGGGTACAGACTGTGGGATCTGGTCTATGATAAGAATTAGAATAAGCCAGACCCTGTGGGCACTTGTTACCGAGGCAGATCTCTATACTGTGATTCAGGCAAATGGGTGTTTGGCTTAGTAAGGACTTAGTAAACACAAAAGTCTGTCCCGTGACATCAGTGATGCGGTACAGTCTAGAGTAAAGAGCCCAGATATGGCCTAATAAAATGAAGACAAACACAGCAACTCTTATTTATTAAAATGTAGACAAGCTAGCTCAGTGCATCACACAAATCTACAGTGGAATATCTCCCCATCCCATAAACCTGATTGCTATTTACCCTTGAGCAGATATCCAAACCACAAATCTCCTGTTGTTTTTTTTTGTTGGATTCTTTTTAAAGACACCTTTAGCATAAAATAAAGGTCATGGCTTGCCTTTTGGCCATGAGATGAGATTATTAAAAACATCAAATCATCTTAAGATGCTCCTTGCATCTTCTGTCTGTTGAAACAGACAGCAAGCTCAGCCTCACAGGGATCTCCAATGACATTTAGGCTGCTTTCCTTTGTATAGGAACACAATAAAACTCTGAGCTAGATTCATAGATATCATTTCACTTTTCCATTTCAATATAAAGCAAGTAGCACTTTCAGTAAATAAAAGGTCCGGCAGACTCCAGGAGAGGTCCTCAAAGCCTACACCGCACTGAGAAGATGTGTAGCAGGTGTAACAGTGCTCAAAGGTCATGTAGCGTTACGCCTTTAAAGGGGTCAAAAAGGGGCCAAATCTTCTTACATTCTGCAGCAAGCAGAGAGTCGTTCCACCAAAGTAATGTAGTTTCACATTAGCCACACATGCGAATGGCCAGATCAAAGGCCAGCGTGCTTTGCTATCACTGCACTGCAGTGGAAAGCAATGCTCTGCATTCTGCAGCTATGAGGCCCTGATAAGACATGCACCTTTGGAGGCTATAACCACTGTCAGCAGCACAAACAATTCCCATTGTATAATCTTATCAAAATGATTGCTTACACTGGTGTTATGTTTGTGTGTTTGGGGAAGCTCTACGCTATTCCCCCTCAACCAAGGTACCCACTTTGGAGCAGCAACAATTTAGCTTTAAATGGATTAACATCCGTTAGATTTGGTTGGGGGTGGGGGCGCAGAAGGGAAACAGAACATATTCCCACAGTAATTAACTCAGCTTGTTATTTATAGAAAGCAATGAACAAACCTCTGTACTACTTACCAACAAGCACTTCACCATTATCAGATTATGCTGTAAACAATCTATCTAAAGGACATGCCGCATGCACCCATAAAAACAGGTTTCATTCTCAAACTCTCTATAAATACTGGCACTCTGCAATTTCATTGGCCTATAACACGTTATTTATCTACTGTTTAAAGTTAATGAATTGAAATCCACTTTATTCATTAACATGGAAAAATAAAAAACAAGAGTATTTTCCCATTAATTTCCATGAGGCATCCATCTCCAACTGAGATGGCAAGTGACCGACTTTTTTCCAGAAAGCATGAGCTTGCCAGACATTCGATTCTCTGACTTTACACTCTTTATTTGTAAAGAAATTATTTGTGCTGTGTAAAACATTCACCCATTTTTCAAGCTTTCTTCAGCACAGTTGCAGAAGTTAGTCTAATCAGAACAACTGTACAAGCACAATACAAAGCATAACATCAGATAAAAAAATAAAATATATTTTACTTGATGTGGCTTTCAAATGTAGCTCATTATAACCACAAAACGTCTCACTCATTTATACGCTCAAAATTCACCCCTGTTTCAGGCAGGCCTTTTTTACTCTCACTGCATATTTTTGTACATTACTTGAAATCAGAAATGCTGACATTGACTCTGACATTTCAGAAAACTTTTAGATACGGTCAATAAATAAATTCTACCTTATTTCAAGCTTTTTCTTTATATATTTGGAATGGCATTTCTTGATCTTTTGTTTCATTTTGTTTGTTTCTTAAACAGTGTTTAAAAGCAACCCAGTTTTCACATGCTGTCTTCTACTTATGCCAAGAAGAGAAGCAGAGGCAGTTTCTGAAAATGTGAAATAAGCAAGAAAAACATAATTAATTTCCAAATTAACTTACTTTTACATTTTTTTAAAGAAATAATCAACATAATTCAAATGAGATATTATGTGCTTAGCACTGTACAAGGAAAAGCCAAGACAGTTATAAAAGAATTGTTACACATTATTTCCTTGTTTGCTTTCCCTCTTAGTCATCATCATTCCCCTCCCCACCACCACCCCAACCCCTCAGAGCTCTGACGATATCTTGTATATGTCCGTACTGGCTTTGAAAGCCAGAATATCTGAAACACTGTAAGAGCTTCACAAAGAGATCTGAAACTGCAAAATACAACTACTGTGTTGTTTGAGCACAAATACAAAACCAGATTTATTCTGTACATAGATTAAATCTTAAACACCCGACTCATTTGATCAAACTCAAAGTAAAACTTTTTAGTGTCTCTAAATGGGGATTTTTTGATAATCACTTCTACAAACCCATGACAATAGCTGGAGAATATTTCTAAGTATTTTCACTTTTCTTTAAAATGACTCATTCAACCAATTTTTCCCTCCTTAAATAAGAACAGAGGTATTCCCACACTGGATCAGGGCAGTGGTATCTCTACACCAGAATCATGTCTCCAACAGCAACCAGATATTTCAAAGAGAAGTCTAAGGTAACTCAAAGTAGGCAATTATGATGTAATCTGACTGTAAGGAAAGGGTTTTTCCTTGCCTAAATAAAGTTAGTAATTGAATTATGTCACAAAGCATGAAATACACAGACACACACACAAAGTAAAAGCTGCGTTAACCAGCATTTTATTAACTGAAATACTCTATTAACAGGAATTTCCAATATCCGCCAATACAAATCCTCAGTTTAGCAGCTGGAATCTTTGCCAAGTCTATCCAGCATGCGCATCAAGTATTTCTGTTGTTTATTCTGTGTGGGGCAGCGTGGGCTGCCACGGAGGGCTGGGGCCGGGGCAGCACCTGGCTCTTCCTGGCGGGGGTGGCCACACTGCACTCCTGTCTTCCTTAATAGGTATAACTCTCAGATAACCAGAATTTTTAGATAACCGGCACCCCCGCCTTACCCCACCCATGCCAGATAACAAAGCTTTTACTATATATATAATTATACACACATACGCACACATATATGCCTCGACTTTTCATTCTATTACATGCAATTATGAATATTGTCACTCGTATATCCAATCCTTTCTGGAATCATGAAAAGCTCAATCTCACTGATCTATTGTACAAAGATATCTCTGAGCTGTTTCCATGCCAGGTGCACTGGCTGCCCCATTATCCTTCTGTTATAAAAGACAGTAAGCAAATTCAGTCTAATTTGTTTTCTTTATGCCAATCATTATTATATACGTAGTATATATGGAATACATACATCTTTTCTTGTTACTTGTTCTCTCTCTAAACTAACCTACCATGGTCTTTTTCAATTTCTCTCTCTAAACTGGCCTATCATAGTCGTCATTCAATTTATTTTTATACTAAAGAATTTCCATGGCTCTAAATTTTTCATCACCTATTTTTGGCCTCCTCCTCTTTCTGCTGTATGACATAGAGCAGCCCAAATATAACATTCATCCCATTCATATATATATATATATATATATATATGAAGGCATTATGCTCAGAATTATTTTCTACCCATTTCTCTGTGCATCCAACTGCTCTGTTTGCTTTATTAACCAATAATGTGTTTTGGGCTACTCACACTAACAACTAATCTCTTTCCCGAGAGAATATAGTTAATTAAGAATCAACTGCATGCACATGGAGTAGTTTAAATAATTCCTTTGTATATAGATTCACTGGTTTTCAAAACTGTAGCTGCAAGGGAAAAGTTTTCAATATTTTATGATTTTTTTTCCAAGTTATAATCAAAGACAGAAAAAAGCACACAGTATGGAAACTTTGATGTATGTTTAGATCATTTATTAACATCTACAGAGGGAATCTATCAGTTTTAAATAATTAAATAGCATGCACCCTAGAAATCAGACAGTTTATATTCTATTTCATCAAACTGAAATTCAAAATACTTCTCTAATGCAAACAGTTAACAGAGCTGAGAGAACTTGTAATAAAAAATGAGGGTAGCTTGGTACTTGTGCCCTCACACTGCTCTTCATTTTAGCATATGGGGTTTATTTCATAGCATCTCTATCTTAGTGAGCCCCTAGTCACAAAGTCTGGATCAAGACTGAGCTGCAAATTTCAACAGATCTGAAGGTCATTTTGATCCAGGGCTTCTACTTGGCACATTGCTGAGCTAAAAGACAGCTGTGAAATGCAGATCTAGAACTGAACTTCCACACAGTTCAGGGATTTTTTTATTAATTTATCTTCTATTTGGCTTTCAGATCATCTCTGATTTTTTTAATTAATTTTCAATGTGACATTTACCAACACATTTATGCGTTCAAAATTATACTACACAAATATGTGTGTACATTATGCAAAAGATATTAATAACTAAACATTGCCCATTTTAATCTTTCATCATGCCAGAGTCCCGTTTATGAACTGGGAGTGATCCCAGTCTTTACTCTAACCACCAACATCCCCACCCCTTTAATAACTGTAATACAAAATATTACCATGTTCCACTACTTTAATGCATTTTTCCTCCTCTATTGAGACCCTAAGGTTTCCAAGAAGGGAGGTAGAGAAAGCACTTATATTCTGAAAAATGACACTAATCTATTTCTCTGCTGCTTGACAGCAATGCCCGTACCCTCCCTTTGTCATTAGCTTCCTCAGCTAAATGCAGACATCACCAGACTTTCTTTAGCAAGGAGAAATACATGACCTATTAAGTACTTAGAGGAGTGGACAGATTCTCCCATTCAGATGGCTTCCTACACACTTGCAGTTGCCGACCAGCCAAGCTTGTATTTCTGAGAAAGGGCCCTCACAGAGAGATTATTTTACTCTAAGTGGTTTCCTGATTTCACCTTTTCTGAAGTTTAGTGTTAAGTTGCTGAAAGATTACCTCATTGAGATGATTGGAAGTCAGTTAGACTCGAGAGCATAGGGCAAGTGAAGCAATAATGATTTGGTTGAAAAATATGAGTAGTTTAGCCTGTATTGCAAAGAAATATGCCTGCATTCTCCATTATCTGATGGATGTCTTGCAGCTTTTATTCTTTTTTTTGGTCAAAACACTCAACCTGTACTTGTACCAGTGAGAAATTACACATGAATGCTACTGTCTTGTGCACGATATAAATGTGTGAACCCAAGAACTGCTGTACAGGGTCAGACAAAGGTCCATCTAGCTCAGTGTCCCGTCTCCAACAATGGCAAATAGCAGTTGCTTTTTTGGAAAGACATAAGAAACGCAGCATAAGAAATAGCTGAGTGATCAATATCTTGAGCCTGAGTTAAGGATGACCTGACTAAGACTGACGTAGATGGGACTGCTTGTATTGAATAAGTTGTTGCAGATAGCAATCACACAATCTATATGGGAAAGTAATACAGGTATAAGATAGTAAGGAGGGCTATAAACCAAGTTCCACAGGGGATGGTGATTAACACCCTCCAGCAACAGAGCAAACAATCCAGAGGAGAAAGGACCAGAAGAAGCAGCTCAATTCTGGGAAAGGACCAGAGAGCCACAGGACTACAACAAGTGGTGCAAAAAGGGAAGTGAGCAGGTCAAAATACAAAATATGTCCAATGTATGTATACAAATGTGAAAAGCATGGGGAATAAACACATGAGCTGGAAGCTAAAGCCTGCGAAAAGAACTATGCCCTGATTGGTCAGCAAAACAAGAATGGTAGATGTCAAAAAGGAGGATTTCACCTGCCTCAAGTTCATAGGCATGGTGCCATGGGAAGACAAACTTAAGGATAAAGGCTCTCAGGAAGGTTGGGAGCTTCTAAAGGCCACAGTATTAGAAACTCATCAAGAAATTGTTCCAACATGATGGAACCACAAGAAGAATGGCAAAAGACAATGTGACTGCACACAAAGCTTGTAGAATGCCTGAAATGCAAAAAAAATTAAAATTAAATTAAATTAAAAAAAACAGGCAATGGAAAAATGGCAGGCCATTAAGGAAGCTTACTAGCATCCTTCAGGGACAAAATGAGGAAGTAATAGTAATACCAGAACTGCAACACACCACTCTGGCCCTGCCTCTGCCTGCAACATCGCCGCTTACTTGAGAGGGGCAGAAGGGCAGTGCCCCAGATTTCACATTGTCCTATATGGTTACCCTACCTAACAGGGATTATTTGGATAAGAAAGGGGACCAACTGAGGGACGAAACAACAGAAGAGATGGTCATAGACTTTTGAAGGGTCTGAAGGAATCCAAGTCAGCAGGGACTGATGAGCTTCATCCCAGGGTACTGAAGGAGCTGGCAGAGCCATTGGTCTGAAACATCAAAACGTCATGGGAGACAGGTGAGGTACCAGAGGACTGCAAAAGGGGCCAACATAGTGCCCCTTTTAAAAAAGGCAAAAAAGGACAACCTGGGGAACTACTATGGACGGTTAGGCTTACTGCACTACTTGGGAAGTTACTTGGGTATATCCGAAGGAAGGTCATTTGCAAGCAACTAGAGTAGGAAAGGCTGATTGAAAGCAGTCAGCACAGATTTACTAAGAATAAATGTGTCAAACTTGATCTTTCTTTCACAAAGTTACTACTTCAGTGCATGAAGGGAATACTGTGAATATGAATATATTGTATGTGGACTTCAGCAAAGCTGTTGATAAGATCCCACTAACCTTCTCACAAGCAAACTGGACAAAGGTGGGCTGGACAAAACTACTATAACGTGGAGAGACAACTAGCTCAATAGCTGCAAGCAAAGGGTAATTATAAACAGGTACGTGTCAGAATAGCAGGAGGTTTTAAGCAGAGTCCCACAGGGGTCTGTCCTGGGCCCAATGCTATTCAACATGTTTATTAATGATTTGGATGCTGGCATAGAAAGCTTAATGAGCAAGTTGGTATATGACACAAAAGTGGGAAGGATTGTAAACACATTGAAGGATGAGAAAGCAATTCAGAAGAATCTTGACAGATTGGAAAGCTGGCCAGAAGCTAATAGGATGAAGTTCAATGCTGACAAATGCAAGATACTACACCACAGGAAGAATAATAAAAAAAAATAAATACAAAATGGGAAACACCTGGCTAGACAGCGGCATTATGGAGAAAAATCTAGGAATCCTGGTAGATCATAGACTCAATATGAGTCTGCAGTGTGATGCAGCTACACAAAAGGCAAATGCGGTTTTGGGATGAATCAATAGAAGCATTAGGTGCAAAATACAAGAGTGATGGTTCCTTTTTACTTGGCACTGGTTAGGCCTCACCTAGAGTAATGTGTGCAGTTTTAAGTTTTACATTTCAAAAAGGATGTGGAGCAGTTAGAGAGGGTCCAGAGATGGGTGACAAAGATGATAAAGGCCTTGGAAAGCAAGTCATACAAGGAAATTCTGAAGGAGCTAGGCATGTTCACCTTACAAAAAAGGCACTTAAGAGGGGACATGATAGCCGCCTTCAAATACTTCAACAGCTGCCATAAAGAAGCAGCTTTTTCCTTCTTGCTGCTGGAACTTAAAGCACCCTTTCTCTCTTGCAGCAGAAAGCAAGACATGGACCCATGGCCTGAAGTTGCAACAAAGTAGGTTTAGATTGGGTATCAGTAAAAACATCTTGACCCCAGCTGACTTCCTGCTTATGGGGGGG
>NW_005842675.1:306818-327607 GCF_000455745.1 Alligator sinensis | reverse complement strand
CTCTCGAAACTGGCCTATCATAGTCGTCATTCAATTTATTTTTATACTAAAGAATTTCCATGGCTCTAAATTTTTCATCACCTATTTTTGGCCTCCTCCTCTTTCTGCTGTATGACATAGAGCAGCCCAAATATAACATGCACCCCATTCATATATATATATATATATATATATATATGAAGGCATTATGCTCAGAATTATTTTCTACCCATTTCTCTGTGCATCCAACTGCTCTGTTTGCTTTATTAACCAATAATGTGTTTTGGGCTACTCACACTAACAACTAATCTCTTTCCCGAGAGAATATAGTTAATTAAGAATCAACTGCATGCACATGGAGTAGTTTAAATAATTCCTTTGTATATAGATTCACTGGTTTTCAAAACTGTAGCTGCAAGGGAAAAGTTTTCAATATTTTATGATTTTTTTTCCAAGTTATAATCAAAGACAGAAAAAAGCACACAGTATGGAAACTTTGATGTATGTTTAGATCATTTATTAACATCTACAGAGGGAATCTATCAGTTTTAAATAATTAAATAGCATGCACCCTAGAAATCAGACAGTTTATATTCTATTTCATCAAACTGAAATTCAAAATACTTCTCTAATGCAAACAGTTAACAGAGCTGAGAGAACTTGTAATAAAAAATGAGGGTAGCTTGGTACTTGTGCCCTCACACTGCTCTTCATTTTAGCATATGGGGTTTATTTCATAGCATCTCTATCTTAGTGAGCCCCTAGTCACAAAGTCTGGATCAAGACTGAGCTGCAAATTTCAACAGATCTGAAGGTCATTTTGATCCAGGGCTTCTACTTGGCACATTGCTGAGCTAAAAGACAGCTGTGAAATGCAGATCTAGAACTGAACTTCCACACAGTTCAGGGATTTTTTTATTAATTTATCTTCTATTTGGCTTTCAGATCATCTCTGATTTTTTTAATTAATTTTCAATGTGACATTTACCAACACATTTATGCGTTCAAAATTATACTACACAAATATGTGTGTACATTATGCAAAAGATATTAATAACTAAACATTGCCCATTTTAATCTTTCATCATGCCAGAGTCCCGTTTATGAACTGGGAGTGATCCCAGTCTTTACTCTAACCACCAACATCCCCACCCCTTTAATAACTGTAATACAAAATATTACCATGTTCCACTACTTTAATGCATTTTTCCTCCTCTATTGAGACCCTAAGGTTTCCAAGAAGGGAGGTAGAGAAAGCACTTATATTCTGAAAAATGACACTAATCTATTTCTCTGCTGCTTGACAGCAATGCCCGTACCCTCCCTTTGTCATTAGCTTCCTCAGCTAAATGCAGACATCACCAGACTTTCTTTAGCAAGGAGAAATACATGACCTATTAAGTACTTAGAGGAGTGGACAGATTCTCCCATTCAGATGGCTTCCTACACACTTGCAGTTGCCGACCAGCCAAGCTTGTATTTCTGAGAAAGGGCCCTCACAGAGAGATTATTTTACTCTAAGTGGTTTCCTGATTTCACCTTTTCTGAAGTTTAGTGTTAAGTTGCTGAAAGATTACCTCATTGAGATGATTGGAAGTCAGTTAGACTCGAGAGCATAGGGCAAGTGAAGCAATAATGATTTGGTTGAAAAATATGAGTAGTTTAGCCTGTATTGCAAAGAAATATGCCTGCATTCTCCATTATCTGATGGATGTCTTGCAGCTTTTATTCTTTTTTTTGGTCAAAACACTCAACCTGTACTTGTACCAGTGAGAAATTACACATGAATGCTACTGTCTTGTGCACGATATAAATGTGTGAACCCAAGAACTGCTGTACAGGGTCAGACAAAGGTCCATCTAGCTCAGTGTCCCGTCTCCAACAATGGCAAATAGCAGTTGCTTTTTTGGAAAGACATAAGAAACGCAGCATAAGAAATAGCTGAGTGATCAATATCTTGAGCCTGAGTTAAGGATGACCTGACTAAGACTGACGTAGATGGGACTGCTTGTATTGAATAAGTTGTTGCAGATAGCAATCACACAATCTATATGGGAAAGTAATACAGGTATAAGATAGTAAGGAGGGCTATAAACCAAGTTCCACAGGGGATGGTGATTAACACCCTCCAGCAACAGAGCAAACAATCCAGAGGAGAAAGGACCAGAAGAAGCAGCTCAATTCTGGGAAAGGACCAGAGAGCCACAGGACTACAACAAGTGGTGCAAAAAGGGAAGTGAGCAGGTCAAAATACAAAATATGTCCAATGTATGTATACAAATGTGAAAAGCATGGGGAATAAACACATGAGCTGGAAGCTAAAGCCTGCGAAAAGAACTATGCCCTGATTGGTCAGCAAAACAAGAATGGTAGATGTCAAAAAGGAGGATTTCACCTGCCTCAAGTTCATAGGCATGGTGCCATGGGAAGACAAACTTAAGGATAAAGGCTCTCAGGAAGGTTGGGAGCTTCTAAAGGCCACAGTATTAGAAACTCATCAAGAAATTGTTCCAACATGATGGAACCACAAGAAGAATGGCAAAAGACAATGTGACTGCACACAAAGCTTGTAGAATGCCTGAAATGCAAAAAAAATTAAAATTAAATTAAATTAAAAAAAACAGGCAATGGAAAAATGGCAGGCCATTAAGGAAGCTTACTAGCATCCTTCAGGGACAAAATGAGGAAGTAATAGTAATACCAGAACTGCAACACACCACTCTGGCCCTGCCTCTGCCTGCAACATCGCCGCTTACTTGAGAGGGGCAGAAGGGCAGTGCCCCAGATTTCACATTGTCCTATATGGTTACCCTACCTAACAGGGATTATTTGGATAAGAAAGGGGACCAACTGAGGGACGAAACAACAGAAGAGATGGTCATAGACTTTTGAAGGGTCTGAAGGAATCCAAGTCAGCAGGGACTGATGAGCTTCATCCCAGGGTACTGAAGGAGCTGGCAGAGCCATTGGTCTGAAACATCAAAACGTCATGGGAGACAGGTGAGGTACCAGAGGACTGCAAAAGGGGCCAACATAGTGCCCCTTTTAAAAAAGGCAAAAAAGGACAACCTGGGGAACTACTATGGACGGTTAGGCTTACTGCACTACTTGGGAAGTTACTTGGGTATATCCGAAGGAAGGTCATTTGCAAGCAACTAGAGTAGGAAAGGCTGATTGAAAGCAGTCAGCACAGATTTACTAAGAATAAATGTGTCAAACTTGATCTTTCTTTCACAAAGTTACTACTTCAGTGCATGAAGGGAATACTGTGAATATGAATATATTGTATGTGGACTTCAGCAAAGCTGTTGATAAGATCCCACTAACCTTCTCACAAGCAAACTGGACAAAGGTGGGCTGGACAAAACTACTATAACGTGGAGAGACAACTAGCTCAATAGCTGCAAGCAAAGGGTAATTATAAACAGGTACGTGTCAGAATAGCAGGAGGTTTTAAGCAGAGTCCCACAGGGGTCTGTCCTGGGCCCAATGCTATTCAACATGTTTATTAATGATTTGGATGCTGGCATAGAAAGCTTAATGAGCAAGTTGGTATATGACACAAAAGTGGGAAGGATTGTAAACACATTGAAGGATGAGAAAGCAATTCAGAAGAATCTTGACAGATTGGAAAGCTGGCCAGAAGCTAATAGGATGAAGTTCAATGCTGACAAATGCAAGATACTACACCACAGGAAGAATAATAAAAAAAAATAAATACAAAATGGGAAACACCTGGCTAGACAGCGGCATTATGGAGAAAAATCTAGGAATCCTGGTAGATCATAGACTCAATATGAGTCTGCAGTGTGATGCAGCTACACAAAAGGCAAATGCGGTTTTGGGATGAATCAATAGAAGCATTAGGTGCAAAATACAAGAGTGATGGTTCCTTTTTACTTGGCACTGGTTAGGCCTCACCTAGAGTAATGTGTGCAGTTTTAAGTTTTACATTTCAAAAAGGATGTGGAGCAGTTAGAGAGGGTCCAGAGATGGGTGACAAAGATGATAAAGGCCTTGGAAAGCAAGTCATACAAGGAAATTCTGAAGGAGCTAGGCATGTTCACCTTACAAAAAAGGCACTTAAGAGGGGACATGATAGCCGCCTTCAAATACTTCAACAGCTGCCATAAAGAAGCAGCTTTTTCCTTCTTGCTGCTGGAACTTAAAGCACCCTTTCTCTCTTGCAGCAGAAAGCAAGACATGGACCCATGGCCTGAAGTTGCAACAAAGTAGGTTTAGATTGGGTATCAGTAAAAACATCTTGATCCCAGCTGACTTCCTGCTTATGGGGGGGGGGGAGGGGCTATAAAATCTATTAAATCTATGAACAGTGAAGCAGTGGAATAGACTTCCTAGGGAAGCTGTGGACTTTCCATCACTGGAGGTGTTCAAGGAGAGAGGTTGGACAGCCACCGGTAAAGAATGATATCAGCGTAGTTATGCGTATGTTCAACTATGGGTATTTACCGTGTTTCTTTTCTTGCTGGTTGCCACATGGGCTGGGAGGGAATTCCACTACCGCACCCCGCCTTGCCACTACATGTGGGGGGTTATTCCTTCTTTGGAGGCATTGCGTGTTTACTGCCCCCAAGGCTGGGGATTTTGACTGGGGTGCTCCAATATTCATCCTGGGACTTAAATCTGGAGGTTCCTGGCTAGAGAGTCTTGCCCCTCTGTTCAGAGTCAGACCAATTGCCATATTTGGGATCAGGAAGGAATTTTACCCTAAGGTCAGATTAATATGGACTGTGGCATTTTTTTACCTTCCTCTATAATGTAGCCCTCTACCTGGTATCTCTTGAGCACATATTAAAAATCTTTTACAAAAGCAGGACACTGGCTGCTGGGGTCCCCCTGTGGCAGGTTAGGGTATTAAGGTATTATATCTTGTCAAGGTTGACTGCAGTTACTAAGAGACTAGATTGTGGATTGTTTGGATAGGGATGATACTACCTTAGACAGAAGGTTGGACTAGCTGACCTCCAGAGGTCCCTTCTGATGTGGAAGAATTTGTTTCATTTCAATTCTGAGATGATTAACTCAGTTGCTGTCTCAAAGCATTACCTCATTTATATGGAAAATGAAACTGTTGCACATGTGTGCTGTGGACTCCATGAAGAGCTTGCTGGAATGTGGTGAACTATTGAATTTATGGCCTAGTTATGTCAACCAAGAATGTACATTACCGTACCCTAGTTTTGGCAAGAACCAAGACTGGCTCTGTCCAGCTCCTGTGAAGTAAAAATCAAAGATCATTCTGAGTGATAATGAAGGCCTGAAGTGAGAATGATACTGACTGGATGAGACTGGAAAGTATGTTACAGATAGATGGTTGACAGCTGATAATTGTTACCAAATTTGCCCATTACTTTGGGGTGTGCTCATTTATTAGGGATAGTTTCTAGGGTCTTGGTGATTCTGTCAATGTGCTGCTTGTGTTACTATACAAAGCTGTATCTCTCCCTTCTGCAAGCCCTCACCCCCAGTGGAGCTATCTTGCAGGACTCAATCTCAATGGGCTGGGTTCCTCCAGTCACCAAATCAGTCATACACACAAACACACACAGATTAACATGACACGCCTGACCCGGCCGGGCTGATCAGCATGGACAGGCTGACACCCTCATATGCCAAGAATCAGTTCATAAGAGCAACAATAAAATGCAGTCAGCCACAAGCACACAGGTAAACAGAATCCCTCTGCATCCGGCTGGGTGTCCAGCTGACACCCTCATGGGCCAGCATTCAGTTCATAAGGGCACGTCTGAGTCAAACTGGGTCAATCAGCCTGTACAAGCTGATCCCCTTATGTGTTTCAAACTCAGCACGTCCCAATCTTTGGCCTCTTGATGAGCAGATCCCACAATATTTTTGGGCTTCACAGGGATCTTTAGCTTAGGTAAAAGAAGCGTTGCTGCAGAGCACGGGAGGAAAGAGAAGCAGAGAAGGAAAAATATACCCAATTACTACCAGTTTGACTATAAAAGTTATTTATTGCTAAGCATATGAAATATATAATAGTACTAGTAGTAATAGACATGCAAAAGAAAAACAAACACCAACAATGACAATACTACCCTGGTTTCACTAAGTATTTGGGGAAACTTAGCTCAAGCTTAACTGATACAGTTCAGGTTCAGAAGTTTATGCCTAGAAAGAAGACAGAGAACGCTGGGATCTCACCTAGTCCACGGTACTCAGGCTGCAAAGCTGACAGGCACAGTCTGTAGCACAATCCTTGAAGAGAGAGATGATCTGTTCTTCCAGCGTCCCAAGAACGACAGGGGATGGTGTCAGCACAGGGGTTTTCTTCTTCTCCTTCTTTCCTCCTGCTTCTACTTCTTTTCCTTCCTTTCTTTCAAGCACACACACTTACAGATTTTTATACCCTCAGTTCAGCTGCTCCGTAGCACCCTCAGTAGTGTAAATCATTGTCTTTTCTATTGACAAGGGGTTATCTGGTTTGGACCATCTCAGGAAACTGATTGATAATCAGGAAACACTTAAGATTAGGGAGTAACCCAAATACTTGGGAGCCAGCTTGAGATTCCTATGGGTGGCAGATATACTGATGGGATATCTCATGGTTTCTTCAGTAACAATAGATAGCTTGCAGCATCAGGATTTTGGATTTTTACTTGTTGTGCACAAGCCTCAGCTTAGCATGACTTTTCCAGATCTTACTATAGTCTTTTAACAGACTTAAAGCAATTATTGGGGTGCTCATAACCTTTTGTGGAGAGGACTCCCACCAGTCGTCTCGGGAAAAGTATGACAACACCTGGGATTAGGGCTCCAGCAGGCTGGACGCTGTGATGAACCCTTAACCATTGTTCAAATGTTGCCCATACCCCCTCGGACTCGGTCTCTTGCCTCAGCATTCCATAACCCGGCAACCGAGTTTTAGTCAATCAAGTTTAAATAGGCCTCCCGTAGTGGGACCGGGGAATGTACGGCCCGAGATGCCTATTAAACTTAGAGGTGTGTGTGTCGGGGAGGGGGGGAGGGGAAGTCCTTAGCAAATCCAGATTAGAACTGGTCTGATAAATGCTGAGCTGGGTGTGTGTGAACATGGGTTGATTAACATTTAGAGCACAGATTCCCCATCATGCAGTGCTCCCCTGCTTCTCTGGTCCCAGAATTCACTGCAGTCTCTGCTTCAGGCTTTCTGTTCTCCATCTCTCATGTAAATGAATGGTCATCTGGTTCCAACTCGGATGCAAATGAGACCTAGGGCAGTTGATTCACTCTTGTCACCCTTATCTGGAGGGTCTTAGGTATGTCTCTCACTGCATCTGAATCAGTTTCATTTATGTAGAGGAGGGAGGTGGGGGGTGAGTCCTTTGTGAGTCAGACAGACTGCATCCTGTGCCAGGGTTGCCCAAGAACACAGAGCTGAGATGTAACATAATTGGATTGTGATTGGCAAGTAATCATGGGGTGATTGTGAGCCTTAAAAGGCTGGGTACCCCAGAGTCAGGGGTTCTTTTGCCCCAGTTCTTTCCCCTGCTAAGAAAGCTCCATTTGTTCCTGTGCTGGTTCATCCAAATCCAATCCTTGGGATTCTGCCTGGCAGTTTGTTTGCTCTCTGCAGTGTAAGTATGTGTGTATCCTAATGTGAGGAGTGAGTCACTTTAAATCCTATACTCAACCTCTGTGTCTTAGGGAGAAGTCCTGAGGGATATAAAGTTGAGGGGGTGAGAGCGGATTGTGTAGCACATGTATGGTGAGTGTGAATTGTGAGTAGAGATAGCTCTGTTGAGTGAAGCTCCAGAGCTGACTCCTCATTGTTTTCCTCTCTATATCAGACCAGTGTCCTCTCATCACTGTATCTCATTCATTAGGAAAGATAGGTAATTTGCTGCTGTGTTCTTTGTATAATTTTTTGTTATTGATCCCTGGTATGGTACAGTATGCTATGCTATGGTATCTCTATAATCTTTGCATTACTTTTTTATTGTTCTTTATTATGTCTCTTTATAATAAAGTTACTCTTGTTTGTTCAATTTAAATCTCTGTTCAAATCTGTTATTGTATTTAAATATTTTTTTTCTTATCCACTAACAATAAAACCTTGCCGGGTGTGAGCAGGTATGCCCTTCCACCCCACTTCCATGTTGGAATTACACTGACCTCCATCTCATCCTCCCCATTCTCCTGCCACACCTTGATGGTAAAATTATACTCGAGAGGGATAGATGGTTCTCTGAGCAGAGGTAGATCTAGCAGGGTCACTGATTTTCTGCAGGGCTCCACCTCTCCTACACCCTGCCCTTTCCTCTCAGGCTGTTGGTAGCTACTCTCCATTAGTCTAGAGTGGGAGATGCCTAGTAAAGTCTCTTCTCGAGTTCTGCCAAGTTCTTTGATCCATAGCTCCTCAACATCTGTTTTCTTTGGCTGAAACCTTCATTGGTTTAGCTAATTGGGTTATACTTCACCTGCCTTTTCTCTCTCTCTCTCTCTAACTCCCTTTGTGAAACTCCAAGTTTCTGCAATGATCCCTGGATCAACTCATTTAACGCTTTCCTGTCGCTTTCCAGACTTACTTCAGGCCTTACAGACTTCATCACTTTGAAGATCCCAGGTGCAGAATACAGGGTCCTAGTTGACCATAAATCAAACACTAGAGGGATCCTTCTCTCCAGCTGTCTTTAATTTACCTAGGGAAGGTAAATCAATGTGGATTTTTTTTCTTCCTGGCCTCAACTGTTTCTAATTCCTTCTCAAACACACACAAAAAAAATTGATCACTCTTGTTCCTTTCAGTTTGATGGCTCAGTTAGGCTGTCACCATCTGATTTAAGCCCTTTTTTGCTTTTCCTTGGTGTGCCACACAAATCTTTTCTTTGCTCTGGCTGCCTCAGTTTCCCTCTAAGCTCTGCTCTTCTTCATGGGTCCATACTCTCCCTCTTCCTGGTCAGTCCCTGCCAACCATCCCACACAAATATCTCCCACTTGGTCCTGGCTCTAGGGACTTGCTGGGATGACCCACACTTCCCCACCATCCGCAGTTAATTATCTCTCTGGGAAGGAACAATTAATGCTTGCTCATGGCTTGTCTGGGTCTCGATAACTCACAAGGATTCAGCCAGCTGGACTCATCTCTCCCGGTCTCCACAGCTCCCAATTTTACTAGCTGTACCTGCTCTGGGAGAGGCTGAATACCACACCTTTTTTGACATCCTCTTATGAATTGCCTGGTCCTCTCTTTGGGCCAGTTGATACAGGCTCCATGGGGCACATGTTCTCATGCCCCCAGGGCCTGCCTGTTTCCTGGGTTTTCCCTGGACTTTCTTCCCCAGTGAACCAGGGAAGCACCACTCGCCCAGACCCATCCAGGTAAATTTTCCCCAGTACAGCCAGACCCATGGGAGTATAGCAGGGACTTGGCCCCAGCCCCTGCTACCCCAGGCAACCTACCCTTTTTCCTGTTGTAACACTAGCAGGGGAGAGGTCAGTGGGATCCAACTGAGAGAAAATATCCACATATTACTTGAGACAGGGTTTTTTTTGCAAGGATTTAACAGCCAACCTTGCATCCTAAAAGTCTCCCCTCAACACCTACCAGCCCTACTTCTCTATGACTCTAGGGTTTTAGACTGTGTGTTTAAAGCACTATATTTATATTGGTATACCCCCTCCAGAAGAACACACCTTTTCTGCTATAAGAATTCATGTCACTTTGGAAAAAGGGTAAGCTAAATCAAAACAAGCACCCATATTTCTGAAGGGGAGTCCAAAGACTGATGATAGGAGACTTGGCAGGTATAACGGGAAAAAAATTCCCATGTAAATAAGCCTTTATGCTTACTGTATGCTTTGGAAGATTCTAACTCACATCTGTGGGACTTTTCCTAGATAACTACTGAGTAAGCACTGAGTGAAAAATGCTTTGTTTTGTTTTGTTTGTTTGTGTTTACTAAAACAAACACATACTTTAAATGTATTCATTTCAGTCCAGAAAGACATATCGACCATAGATTTCAGGAAGTCAGGGAATAGATGTCATCAAATTAAAAAAAAAAAAAAGAAAAAAATTCAGATTCACCCATGAAGGAAGTATACCCTGTTCTTGCTATCTTACACTTCATATAGAATAACAAAAGGCCCCTAGGAAGAAGAAAGCTCTATGTATGACCTTTACAAGCCAGATTGTAGGTGTATGCTCATTATTTTCAAGAAGGCATATTCATCTGGATCAATATGCCATCAAGATAAAAGAATAATATAAATTGTCCTGAGAGTTGGGTAGAATTTTCTTTACTGTCGGCCAGGGAATTAAAAACTGAGGAGGAAGCATATTAAAACTATGCTTTTATAAGCTTATTCAGTAGGCTGGAAAATGAGTTTTACAAAGAGATAATAAGCTCCCAAATCATAATTTGCCAAGGGTGTATTGATTTCACTGGTCCTTAGAACATTAGCAAGCATGGGTGCTTGTACACATAACACCATTACCATGTACACATGACAAAAAGGTCACTTCATGTGGCTTAATGGCATCACGCTGTACACATGCAAGATGTTTTACACACTGTACACATCCCAACATAGTTTAATTCACAAAGTTGCAAATTGCAATGATGTACCTGTCAGCTCACCCCCTGGCCGTGGGAGAGGCAGGCGGGCTCAGCAGAAAAAACGAGTCAGGCCCCTCACTGCTTCTGCCTTCAGCTAGCTCCTGTGGCTAGCAGGATGCCTGGGGCCATCCGGGAGTGGGCTAGCTTGCCCCTAGGGCAGCGTGGGAAGGTGGCAGGAAGGCAGTTAGGTTTACTGGTAGCAGGAAAAGGTGGCAGAGATGGTGCACAGGGTGCTGGAGGCCTGGGTAGCCTGCTAGTTGGCTAGTTCCCCAGTTCAGAGGAGCCTAATCCAATGCTTCCCCAAGCCTGCCTTGGCTTCCAGTGCCCCATGCACCACCGCTGCCACATTCTCCTGCCAGCAGCCAACCCAGCTGCCCTCCTGCCACCTTCCTACACTGCCCCAGAGGCAAGCCAGCCTGTTCCCAGGCTGCCCCAGTCATCCTCGCAGCCTCAGGAGCCTGCTTAAGACAGAAGCGGCGAGGGACCCAATCCTTTTTTTTTGGTTTTTGGCGGGGCATGCCCACCTCTCCCATAGCTGGGGGCAAGCTGCCAGAAGGCCAAGCAGCCCCCTGAGCTGTGAGGGGCCTGGGTCCTTCCCTTCACAGTGGTGGCAACCCCTGGAGCCATCTGGGTGGGCTGCCCGGTGAGCAGGCCAGCTGCTGCCCCAACTTGGAGGCAGCACCTGGCCCAATCCAACTCTTCCCCAAGCCCACCTGCTTGAAGCCCACCAGGTGCTGCTCCCCAGGCAGGCTCAGGGAACAGTTGTATTGGGCTGGGTACTGCCTCCAAACTGAGGCATCATCTGGCCTGCTAGCAGCCTGCCCGCATAGTCCCAGGGGGCACTGCTGCCACAGAGAGAAGGACCGGGGTCACCCACAGCTCAGAGGCCACTTGGCCCACTGGCAGTTCACCACCCAGCCACAGGTAGGCTCCAACTGACCTCACAGCACTCCCCACTCCAACACCTGAGCCAGTTGGAGGACACCAAGTCAGTCCGCTACTCCACCATCCATCACCATCACCTCTACATGCTTGTGCACCACAGAATCCACCACACCACCCTCATGTCCTGCCTGGACACCAAATGGCAGGACCTGCTCAGCAAGGGCATAGCTGGGGCACCCCAGTGGCTGAGCCTGTACTCCACCCTCATCCCACGAGCCGGACCTCACCTGCCGGCTCCTCCATGGAGCCATTGCCACAGGCATGTATGTGGTGAGCTTTACCAACACCCCGGTCCCCTGCCCCTTCTGTGGGCAGAGGGAGACCCTTGTGCACATGACACTCAAGTGCAGCAGGCTACAGACCCTCCATCTCTGGAACCTCCTCCTGAGGTTTTGGATGAACTTTACCCTTTGCCTTTTTATTTTTGGACATCCCATCCACGGCCCCACCAAGTCCTGGGACCTCCTGGTCAACCTCCTCCTGGCTCTGGCCAAGTTGGCCCTGTACATGACCAGGAAGGAGGCTCTGGCCAGGTAGGTGCCTGGGGACTGCGAGGCTGCTTTCCTCTCACTGGTTCGCACATGCCTCTGATCAGAGGACCACTAGGCAGTGATCACCAGCTCCTTGGAAGCCTTTGAGGACTCATGGGTGTAGCCTGGGGGGCTCTGCTCGGTGTCCCCCTCAGGAACACTCATTTTCACGTTTTGACCCCTTGGCCCACACGACACTCCCATCCTGTTTTTTGCCTCTGTTGTCCCCAGAATTTTGTTTCATTCATCCATTAGCCCACATACAGTAGGGGCTACTAGTTAGCCGGGTGGGCCTTAGGGCCCACAGTAATTAAATGAGACAAATAGACAGGTAGGCTCTGGCTCAAAAAAAAAAAAAAAAAAAGAGAAAAGAAAAGAAAAGAAAAGAAAAGAAAAGAAAAATCAGGCCCTTTGCTATAATGGGACAGAAAAATTGAAATGGTGGATTTCAATTAAAAACCCACCATTTCAATTTAGGGAGTATAGAATAAAACCCTGATGACTAAACCCCCAGCACATGTACAAGTGCCTCTTGTGGCCTGAATGAAACAGCCCTCTGCCCACAGGCTATTACCAAATGCACTGAGCCATGCACCTTTATGAATTCCAGTTAGAGTTGTGTCAGCTATTGGGGTTTGGTTTTGTTTTTGGTTTAATGACAAAGCAAAACAAAAACACATAACACACCCATTCATACAACCATGGAAAGGCCTGCAAATGAAGACAACAGACAAGATTAGCAACTTCAACTTTGAATGTCTTACTCAACATAATTTCCTTAAATAGACTTAAGCATCACTCTCCCTTCCCAACTTTGGCGGGCCAGTATATCTTTGAACATTCTTGGTTGCCATGAGAGAATCACATTGAAATTAAAATATGGTCTTCAGCACCATTACTTCACGTGGAATTGCTTCCATGACTGCTGCCATTCAGCTGAAAAGGTTGGAACCAGAACTCAGGCAACAGCCATAATGAAGTTACATCATGAGAAGAAAAAAAGACAGACTACAACCAGTAGCATGGACATACGTCCCCCTGATGGATACTTCCAACTACCGTAGTTACTCAAATATAAGATGACCCTGAGTATCAAACAACCCTCTCTCCCCCCAAATAACTGGGTTCTATATCTTGCAAATGTACACATTTCTTATACTTTTGCAGATATAGAATCTAATATTGGCAGTCTGTACTGAATTTGTCCCCCTCACAATTTCTCCCCCTCACACTGCTACAGCATCAGGTAGCCCCCTTGCCCTCCCCAACTTCTTCCCCTCCTACCTTACTATGAAACCCTGATCTCATTGAACACACAGAAGTGAGGGGCAAGATTTTCATATATGCAAATTACTACAGGTACCCATAGACTTAGGGCCTTCTTACACAGTAAGTTTAGGCAGCTTCTGGAGCTCTTAACCCCTGGACCAGCTGCATATTAATACCTTGTAAGTGGCTTAAAGCACTTGTTATCTGGCTTAAAGTTACACCACTCAAGGGCAGGATTATCTTCAATACACCTACTTTTGTTCCTGTTCCATTACTGTGTTGTCACTTTCCACAGCTATTCCACTCAAGTTGAAGTTCTCCAGTATCCGAGAATGTAGTGGCACCTCCTGACTCAGGGCAAGCAGGAAATTTGAGGCACAGAAGGGCCAGGTATGGTGCTTCACCTCCCAGAGACATTGAGCAGAATGAATGCCATAGCCCCAGAGCACCCAGTGTCTGCAGTGCCTCCCACCACCACCCAGACTGGCTCTACTCCTGCCAGTGGTGGCACAGGGGGGGTAGGTGTGCTGCCTGAGCTCCAGAGAAAGAAAGGATCAGGTCCAGCAGTCATCATGCAGTACCCAGCTGGCTGGCTAATATCCTTTAGCAGACCAACTGAATAGTTGGAGAACTGTATCTTAGCAAGCTTTCGGGTTGAAAACCCTTCATCAGGCTGAGGAAGCACCTGCATTTTGTGTGTGTACTCTTCCTGGATGGAAGGAACACTAAAGAAGCCAGAAGCTAGAATGCAAAGCAGGCAAGAAAGCCAGTCAGTGAAAATGGAAATGGAGGCATCAGGGAGTGAGGGACAGGCTGGGATGGCAGGGTTGGGGAAGGAGAATGCAGCAGGCAAAAGTGGAGAGGTACCTGGGGAGTCAGATGTGTGTTCTTCTGTAATGTAATCTGTATTTATGTAATATATGTAGATGATTGTATGTATATATTTATGTAATAAACAAAATATATAAATGTATGTATGTGTTCCTGAATAAATTATATATTATAATATGCAACATATGCTGTGCTTCTCTGCACAGTGAATGGAATGCACACTGTGAGAGAGCGCACAGATTTCTTTTATGGGGGAAAAGAATCAAAATAGGCTAAAAAAGACAATTTGGGGGGAGGAATAAATTGAAAGGAATTAATATAATAATAAAGGGTATTAGGAAAGCAAAAGGTATTGGATCCCACTTGCTAGAAACAGGCTAGCAAGTAGGATGTGATGGCCTTTCTGATGGTGCTGAGCTGTTGGAAGATACAGCTCAGTAACATGACAAAGGCACAGCTGACAAAGCTCATTTCAAACAATGCTTTTATGCTCCTTTTCTGTCCCTCCCCCAGAGCACTGGGATTGGAAGGGACCTCAGGGAAGGATCACAGTCACTGGCCAGCTACACAGTCAATATCAGAGCAGTCCTTCCCTCCTCTTCCCCCTCCCCTTAGTTTCTGTTTAGCTGCAAGCAAGCCTGGCTTCGAAACTTTCAAAATGTTTCAAGTGCCCTGGTTATGTTTTGAAACTGTTTCAAAGCCTTTCATTTTGTTTTGATTTCATTGTTTTAAGCTCAAAACGCATCGAAACAGCTTCAAAATGAAATACCTGTCAAAATTTTGCACAGCCCTAATGTTTACCCTATATGGGCCATGTGTTTTATGGCTGTGCTCAGTGTTAGCTGTATTTAATCAGCTTCACAGTTGGTTTCCACTACTGAGCACATGCTGTTTTTGGCAACAGTTTAATAACAGATAATTTATTTAACAAGGTTTCCTGGTATGCAATTATAAGATAAGATGAGGGGCTTTTTTCTTTTCTGCCATGCTGTTGGGGGGGGGGGCTCATCTTGTATTTGAGTAAATATGGAATCCGGTGCTTTCTATTTCCTCCACAGAGCCAAAGAAGCTGTACACTTCCTTCTCTAAAATCACTGGTCCATTCCTACCTACAGAATCTGGCATTTTCCAGCTCCTCTCCTGCTAGTTTCTACATTGGAAGGCACATTATAGTCTGGTGACTCTACGATTCCTTTTTTTTTTGCTTTCTGTCATTTTGTCCCTCACAATACCATATTTGCAGTTTGAAATGGAAAAGTAAAACACTGAAATGCAGTGCTGTCAATTTTAGACGATGAGCTTTTCTTGCAGCATTCAACATATTTGTAATGCCTGACCCTTAAATATGAATCTGACTGGATTAGTACCAGCTGTCTGCTGCCTCATTATCTCATTTTTGCATGCTCAACAGGTAAAAAATCATTCCCCTCCTATCTCCCAGTACTTACGAGTTATGTTCAACTAATGATCTGCTTGATTGCAAGGCTGGAAATTATTTTTGTTTGTTTACTACAAAATTCAATAAAAACTGTTCATCTTGGGAGTCATTTATCTCTTCTAAAAGGAAGAGAGAATTAAAAGAAATGTGTACCATATGTTAAGTGTGTGAAAAATCACTGTGGGTTTTAAAGTCATTGGTACTCAAAGAATGCTACTTTGCAAAGGACTTTGGCATAGAAGAGGAGGAACTTCTAAAGGGTTTTTGCACACCTCTTTTCTCTGACCCACTCTATCCAAGCCAATGTGTAACTTAATTTGCAAGCAAGCACTAAGGAAGCAATAGGCTAAACAGTTCTACGCTCCTCTGGGACTCTCTATCTTAGGACGGGAAAAACAAGACCATAGTTTTCACTTACCAGCAAAGGTTAAGTGGGGAAAACACTGACTATAGTTGTAGCAAATTCTTTTGTGTACTTAGTATCAACATTTTGTTACCCTTTTTCCTTCTACCTCTTATGGCTGCAACATGGTATGTTGCTCTCTCCCATTTTACCTTGCCTAAATTTCATAACAACATATGAAGTATGATGCTGGGTCAAACTAATGGTCCATCTAGCCCAGTATCCTGTTTCCAACAGTGGCAAGACTGAATAAAGGGAGGAGGGACGGGGGGAAATCCTGGCTAATAAAAGTAGACTGCTTTGTTTTGCATGGTCACTTACTTGACATCCTTGTGTCCAGTCCTTTGAAACTGGTATGAAAACCTTCCCCTATTGAACCTTCTGCCCAGCTACACCAATGATTTTGCCAGTCACAGTTCTTCGTGACAGCCCTGTGACCATAAGGCCTTGAGGTGAAATTCAAGACATGCATGGTAGACAATGCCTTACATGCAGCAATACGCGGTAAGTGACAACCTCTTACCGACAAGATTTCCCCTGGAAATATTTTAAATGAAATTTTTGCAGATGACACTCTCTATAACAGCAACAGCCCCTAAGGAGCAGCACAGCACCAAAGCACAGCCATATTGTTACTAAGCCTAGGGACAAAACTTACACACAAACCAGTTTCAGTGATCGGAAACTGGTTCAAATCTGTTACACCACAGAAGTTCGGTGCGCACAAACCACTCTCAAAATGGCCAAAAGTGGTAAAGATAAACCTGTTTAAGATAAACCTGGATGGATGTAGTATTGGACTGACCCAATTCAGGTTAAATTGGTTTATTCAACTTCTGTCCCAGTTCCACTCCAGATTAAAGCTAACTCACAGTCCCCCAGCATCCCAGGATGCTTTGCACCTCCCGCACAAACTCCCCATAGCAGGGTAGGTGGGTGTGACAAGTCTATGCCTGCCAAACAGCAGTCTGCCCTGCCACCTTTCATTGCACCTGGACGTAATCACTCAGCATGACTTGTTATTGCTAATATACCTCTGGAGGCGGTGCTCAGTGCTTCCCTTGATGTCCAGGGGTGACTATCTTGGCACATTTTCTGTTGGATTCCTCCCCTATACCCCACCCCTTTCTACTTGGGTGTTCCAATAGTTTCTGGCAGTGTCCTGTCACCACCATAGTTTCCTTTTTCAGAGGTGAGGCTGTTGAAAGAGGTGCTGCTATTAGTTTGGCTTGCCGAAAAGAACAACACAATAACAACACAAAAGAAGAAACTCAACCAAAAAGAGCCCAGCTTGGGCAGTGGGCAGGGCAACATTCCCCTCCCCCCCACCTTCCAAGCAGCCCACTCCCGAGTGTTGAGGCACAAATTGTTAATTAATTAATGGGGCCATTAATCCCAATCAAGGAACAGCTTGATAAAAGGGGTGGAAGCTTGCTCTCCTCAGGTTGTTGGCCTGCAGCCTGGCCCTAACGTGACATAATGTAATAATTAATTCAATTATCAAAGACAATGACACAATTGAGGGGTAATAACAATTGATATATTCAACAATGACAATGTATACCAACAATAATCAATATCAACAACAAAAACATAATCTAACAATATAAACAACAACAACAAAAAGTGTGCTGGAGAGCAATATCCAGCTCAGCTCTGCTACAGCATCAGCACTTGATGCAGCCACACAATACACTGGCTGCTCCTCCAACTACTCAAAAAACAAAGCAGCAATCACCCAGGCACTCACCAGGTACACTAATAACACACATAGGAAATCAGTCCCTTGGACCCTCACTAACTCTACGCACATGGGGCAAACGCGACACAGGCTGCATCTACACATTCATTAATGTACTTTAGATACTGTGTGTTTAGTTTAGCACTAACTAAATGTGCAGTACCTAGAGTTATTATGCAGTAATGCCGGCACACAGTTATTTACTAGGGGTGCCCAAAATGTTGATGGGTGTTTCGTTTTGAAGCTGTTTTGACACATTTTGAGCTAGAAACAGCAAAATCAAAACAAAACAAAATGCTTCAAAATGGCTTTGAAACAAAACAAAGTTACTTGAAATGTTTCAAAAGTTTCAAGTTTTGAAGCCGGGCTTGCTGCAGCTAAACAGAAACTAAAGAGAGGGAGGGGGAAGAGGGGGGGAAGGACTACTCTCTGATCTTGACATCTAGCTCCCTGTCCCTGTTTGATTCCCCAGCCTCTTCCGGGGGGCACAAGCCCCCAATCTGTGTGCAGGGTTTTAGTAGGCTACCACTGAAACTGCAGCAGCAGCCTGCTGAAACCCAGCAGGAAGATCTGGGGGCTCACGCCCACCAGGAAGAGTTGGAGGAATCGAACCGGGGACTGGGAAAATGTTCAGGTCCCCAGCTCTCTGATTGCTTCCCCCAACTCTTCCCAGGGGGCCACCAGCACCAACTGCAGCGGGAGGGCTTTGGGCTGGGGGGCTGTGCCAGGGTCTTCCCTACAGAGCTCAGCCCAGTGGCAGGAAAGCCAGTGGTGGAACCACTTGGAGTGCAGCCCTGGCTCCAAGCACAGCCCTGGCCAGTGGCTCTCCCCCACCCCCTGTCACCAGACTCAGCTCCGTGGGGCTGGCGGAGCTGCTCAGAGTGCAGCCCAGTAGTGGGAGGTGGGGGAGAGCCAGGGCTGCGCTCCAAGCAGCTCTGCCAGACCCACAGAGCTCAGCCCAGTGGAAGGAGACCCAGTGGTGGAGCCACTCCGAGCACAGCCCTGGCTCCGAGCATAGCCCTGGCAAGCACAACCTGGTGGTGAGAGGCTCTGTGGCCCCAAGGAACTGAGCCTGGCGGCACAAGGTGGCAGAGAGCCAAGACTGCACTGCGAGTGGCTCTGCCAGTCCCACAGAGCTGAACCGGCCCTCCCAGCACTGCCATTGAGCACTGGGAAGAGCCTGTTGCCACCCCTGCTGCAGCCCTGGGAGCAGCAGATGCCACCTGTCTGCAGCTGCTGGGTTGAATCATGCCCCGAACCCCCTGGCACAGTGCAGCGCAGCCCAGCAGCTGCAAGCAGGCAGCATTCACCACTCCTTGGACTGCAGCACAGGAACCACCGGACTCTCCCCAGCACTCAGGGTAGGCTGCAGCGATGGAAGGGGGGCTGCTGTCACCCCAAAATTTGCTGCAACCCCCCACAGCTGCCCTCCCAGTGCTGCCAGCAAGTGTAGGCCTCCTGGGGGGAGCAGGCCCCCACATCTGTGCATGGGATAACAGGAGGTTGCTGCTTTCAGACCTGGGAAATGCGGCTGACCTCCAGCTGGCTGTTGGGGATGCACTGGAGTCTTTCCCAGCCACTTCCTCCACAGCGTGCAGTTGCAATGTTCTCCTGGGCACACCAGCTGGCAGGAGAAGTGCAGGACCTCTCCCAGCAGTGGGGTGAACATACGGCTCTGTTTCTGGCTCCCAGATGAATCTTACCACCTCTCCAGCTGCTGGGCCCATTTTGAGCCCACAGCTTCTGGGCCAACCAGCAGCTTCATTTCTAGCCACGTGGTGCTGGCCATTTGGATTGCGGCCTGGCTACCATGGCTACAGCGTGGGGGTCGGGGTATGGACCTGTCACAGTAGGCTAGCCTTTGCCCAAGCTTTCTGCTCCAGCCAAGCAGGGAGGTGTGCTCTAGTGCCCCCTGGCTTCTAGCCTAAACCACCACAGGCATGTAGCTGCATATCTGAAATCAAAAGTGAATGTCTGTTCACTTGCTTATTGGTTCAGTCTATGCAGTTTAGACTAACTGCAAAGATTGAAGAGATTCAGCCACAGGCTTTCTGACTGCCTGTACTTAGCCTAACAGGTGGTGACTGTACCAGAAGTGAAGCTTGCCACTTCTGTGTTGCTTGGAAAAAGAAATAATGTTTTATAAGAATAAAAGAATTAAAACATGCTTAGAACCTGAACTTAATGGGTTTTTTTTTTCCCCCAGAAGTAATGAGGGGGAAATAAATGCTTACTGTCCTCATTAGCTTGTCCATTAACCGAAACATACTGTAGGCTAAATATCATAGTAGCTTGCTAAGAACAGTAACAAAAAGATCAAAGTAAATGCTATTATGCAAAATGAAAACATTACGCGCCATTGTGATTAGAGCTGTTTCTATTAAATAATCCATAAAATCAAGCACAATGTTGAAAACCTGTCCTCTTAACAGTTACAGCTTCATTTGATGTATTTTTTCCTCTCTGCAAAGTCCACTGCATTATTTATTCAACCAAATACCTTAATCAAGAAAGCTGCTCAGAAGTCATTTCATTTAAGATGGTTCAGAGCTAAATGCAGCAGGAGCCTATAGCAAAACCCAATCCATGGTGATGCACAGGCACGTAAGTGACTAGACAGATTAAATAGACCTGCACAGTCACAGCAGAGAGTTAAAAAGAACAGCATTGTCGTTAAGGTGCAGGACTGGGGATCTGGAGTCAAATCCATCTCCAGTATTCTTTTATTAAGGCCATGCTGCTCTGTGCTACCAAGTCTACACCATCAGCTAAATACCTGAGAAAATTATCCAGGAGCACATCTGCAAGGGACCAGCAGGGGAGATTATGCTTAGGGGCAATCTTGAGAAGCTGGATACCTTCAAGTCAGCCGGCCCTGACAATCTTCACCCCAGGGTACTCAAGGAGCTGGCGAGCATCATAGCCCAGCCTCTAGCACGGATCTTTGAAAACTCTTGGAGCTCTGGTGTAGTGCCCGAAGACTGGAAGAAGGCCAATGTGGTGCCTATCTTCAAGAAAGGGAGGAAAGTGGATCCGGCTAACTATAGGCCCATCAGCCTGACTTCTATCC
>NW_005842675.1:237036-306300 GCF_000455745.1 Alligator sinensis | reverse complement strand
CCTGCCTATGCAGGGGGTCAGACTCGATGATCTCAAGCAAATCCCGGGACGTCTCAAGCAAATCCCGGGACGTCTCTCAAGCAAATCCCGGGACGTCATTCTCCCCCTGTACTCGGCCTTAGTGAGGCCGGAGCTGGAGTACTGTGTCCAGTTTTGGGCTCCACAATTCAAAAAGGATGTGGAGAAGCTTGAGAGAGTCCAGAGAAGAGCCACGCGCATGATCAGAGGTCAGGGAAGCAGACCCTACGATGACAGGCTGAGAGCCCTGGGGCTCTTTAGCCTGGAAAAGCGCAGGCTCAGGGGTGATCTGATGGCCACCTACAAGTTTATCAGGGGTGACCACCAGCATCTGGGGGAACGTTTGTTCACCAGAGCGCCCCAAGGGATGACGAGGTCTAATGGTCACAAACTACTTCAAGATCGTTTCAGGCTGGACATAAGGAAGAATTTCTTTACTGTCCGAGCCCCCAAGGTCTGGAACAGCCTGCCACCGGAGGTGGTTCAAGCGCCTTCGTTGAGCACCTTCAAGATGAAACTGGATGCTTATCTTGCTGGGATCCTATGACCCCAGCTGACTTCCTGCCCTTTGGGCGGGGGGCTGGACTCGATGATCTTCCGAGGTCCCTTCCAGCCCTGGATGACTATGAAATCTATGAAATCAACATGGGTTCATTAGAGGCAGGTCCTGACAGACCAATCTGGTGGCCTTATACGACCAGGTCACAAATTCCTTGGACGCAGGTGTCGCGGTGGATGTAGTCTTTCTGGACTTTAGGAAGGCCTTCGACATAGTCTCTCACCACATTCTCATTAAAAAATTAGGCAACTGTGGTGCCAATGCCTACACAGTCAAATGGGTCGCAAATTGGCTGGAGGGCCGCACCCAGAGAGTGGTGGTGGACGGGTCATTTTTGACCTGGAGTGATGTGGGCAGTGGGGTCCCCAGGGCTCAGTCCTCGGGCACACACTGTTCAACATCTTCATCAGCGACTTGGACGAGGGGGTGAAAAGCACCTTGTTCAAATTTGCAGGTGACATTAAGGTGTGGGGAGAAGTAGGCACGCTGGAGGAGAAGGACAGGCTGCAACTAGATCTGGACAGGTTACAGGGATAGGCAGACAAGAACAGGATGGGTTTCAATACTGACAAGTGCAAGGTACTGCACGGGGCGGGGAGGAAGAACCAGCAGCATACCTACAGGCTGGGGAACTTCCTTCTCGTCAGCACAGAGGCAGAAAAGGATCTTGGAGTCATTATTGATTCCAAGATGAACATGGGCCACCAATGTGAGGACACAGTCAGGAAGGCTAACCACACCTTGTCATGCATCCACAGATGCATCACGAGCAGGTCCAATGAGGTGATCCTTCCCCTCTATGCGACATTGGTCAGGCCACAGTTGGAGTACTGCATCCAGTTCCAGGCGCCGCACTTCAGGAGGGATGTGGCCAGCATCAAGAGGGTCCAGAGGAGGGTCACTAGCATGATCAGGTGGCAGCAAGGCAGACCCTACAAAAGGAGGCTACAGGACCTGAACCTGTTCAGCCTCCACAAGAGAAGGCTGAAAGGGGATCTGGTGACTGTCTATAAACTGGCCAAGGGGGACCAGCAGGCAATGGGAGAGTCCCTGTTCCCCTGAGCACTACCAGGGGTAACAAGGAATAACGGCCATAAGTTGACTGAGAGTAGATTCAGACTAGACATCAGGAGGCACTACTTCACAATCAGGGTGGCTAGGATCTGGAACCAACTTCCAAGGGAAGTGATGCTTTCTCCTACCCTGGGGGTCTTCAAAAGGAGGCTAGATAATCACCTAGCCAGGGTCCTCTGACCCCAGAACTGTTTCCTGCCCAAGGCAGGGGGTTGGACTCGATGATCTGCTCAGGTCCCTTCCAACCCTACCAACTATGAAACTAAGAAACTACCCAGGCAAAGTGACACTCTTCAAGCACACAAGTTCAAGGGGAATAAATGGTCATTCCTTCATGTGAAATAAATGAGATTTTTTTTTATGTATTTGGTTAAATTCTGAATTATTTGGCTAAATCTACTGCATTTAGAGCCAGTCAAAATGAAAGTTTATCAAAATTAAAAAAACAACAACCATGAAATTGAGTACTATTTCAATTACTTTTTTCAACAAAAAAATCATAACTCAAACTAATTTGGATTCTGTGATATACAACATATGGAAGATATTATGTACATGGGTTAGACAAAAATGTGTACATGTACATGTATTTTTTGTCTAATTTTCACTTTTCAATTCAAGATTTCTCTATCTACTGGTCTTGCCTAAGACACCTGATCTCCTTTCTTTCCTTTGCTGCCTGAAATAATGCAATCAATCATCAGAACTGATTGAAATTTTTAAAACAACTTTGAATGTATCAGAACAAAAATATTTTGACATTTTCCAATAAGGAGCACGGTGAGCAGTGCACAGGCTGGTGCACGGAGGGTCCAAGAGGGACCCTGGGAGCTGCTCAGGGCAGCTTGGGTTTCCAACCCCCGGCACAAGGTCAGGCAGTCGGTGCACAGCCAGTGCATGGAGGGTCCGAGAGGGACCAAGGCCTTGGGAGCTGCTCAAGGCAGCTCAGGTCTCCCATCCCCAGCATGGAGCCGGGAACTCCCATGTGCATCCTCTATGTGTCACCCCTGACTGTGTATCTATGATTGTAAACTGGGGTAAGGGGAGAATAATGGATCTGGACCTGAATTGCTTGAGGAACTAAGCAACTAACAAGAGCTCAGAGTTCCTGGAGTCTGACCTATACCCGTCCTCCCAGGGGTCAGTATGTTTTTGCATTCCCATTGCCCAATCTAAATGTGAATTAAATTTATGTTTAGTTTTCCAATACAGTAATTCTCTTGAGAAGAGACAGGAGTTCTCTCTCTTTGTTCCAGGCCCCATCTGTCAAACTAAGCACCCTTTGTCCCAGTTTGGGGATAGAGGGCTTCCCTTCAGAACATATGGCCAAATGCTATGAAATCCAAATTCTCTCTGACAATGTTATAAATGATAACAAAAATATTTATAATAAAACAAGAACAAACACACCTGTATATTGAGATACAGAGATATAAGAATAAACAAACAAAGGGAAATATTAGAACAATAATCTGATCTTACCCTACTGCTGAAATCTAGAAATTCAGCTAGTACTGAGCAAAACAGGGTAGAAAACAGCTGCTACCTCAAACCTTCCTGTCAGAGCTCTCTACAACTTCTCCTGTCAGCCAATTACATTCAGCTTGGTAGCTAAGAGAGCAAAGCACCTTGGGTACATCCCCACAAGCGCACACATGTGGTTTGTGGTGCTTCAAAGGAATTTAAGAAGCCAGAAACCACACACTGTGCATGCGCATCCATGCACCACACTGCTAATATGCAGTGCTGTGAGATCCCAATATAAAAAAACCTGCCACTAAAAAAAGTAGTGAAAATGGCAGCAGTGTGTGCCTCCAGAAACCGGAGATTGGGCAGCCAGAGCCATGCTGTGGCTACCAGCCAGGCTCCAAGTATCCAGCTTGGGACTGCTGCTGCCCTGGGAGGCACCCAGGACCCCAGGTAAGGCTGCTGGGGCCAGCACAGGTGCTGGCCCCAGCCTCCCTTACCCTACCCCAGTCCCTTTGCTGTGTGCTGCAGTGCACATGCAGGGGCATGCCTGGGGACAGATAGCAATGGCACAAATATGTGCTGCTGTTATTTGTCCCACAGGAAATGCACACTCTTGCATGAGTGCACTCATGCGGATGCACCCCTTACGTCCAGGCAGCAGCAGCAAAAAAGTTAAGGGCCTTGTGTGAGGACCCCGTGCCCAGCAAGAAGAGACCACAAGCAGCCACAAACTCTCCTCTTTTACCTGCTAGTCTTGTACTCAGCCCCAGACTTACTGCAGAGCATGCAGGGATGCCTTCTTTTTATGTGCTAGGGCTGCAATGGTCTCAGTGGCCCCAAAGTTAACCCCCCCGTGCAAAAAAAACAGTTTTGGCCAGACCTAGCCACCCATCCTCAGCCAAACCACCCACCCTCATGGACACTGCCAGGGCTCCAAATGTAAATTAGTCACTGTCTGGAAGGTCCTGCCTGAAGTGCATCAGACCATGTCCACAAGGGTCTATCTGATTGGCCATTAACCACGCCCACGTCAGACGCTCATTCTCAGTGATTACTTCTCAAGTGTCAATAAGGCAAATTAATCATTGCCCTACTAAACAATCTTGGCCAAAATATGAAACATAAAAATTACATTCATACCAAACACCACAGTTCATACAGGCAAGGCTAAATACAATTTGAGACTACCTTTACATAGAGGCTACACATGCCATATCAGTAAAATTAACTAAAAAAACCATGTATGGCATCCCATAAACACCTCAAAATACTGTCAGTTTGTGATGAGATGATAGGAGCTAGGTAAGGGGAGGAAGTGCTTAACTCCTTGTGCTGGGGCTGCCTCATCAGTAACAATGGTGCAGGCTGCTGCTGCCCTAGCACAAGCTCCCCCAACACCGATGGTGATGGTGCAGGTGACATTCCGGTGCCCCCATCAGAACTGGTACCTGGGGCTAGTGCCCTACTCAGTCCTTCCAAGTGTGGCAGGCTCGCCGCTTTTGCCCAGCACACCGGGCTTGCAAGAGGGCATCCCCAATTGGTGGAACATTTCCACTAGTTGGGCAACAGCTGGGAGGGGTTTGCCGTGCCCCTGCTCAGAGACGGGGGCAAGGAGCCCTGGACCTGATTAAAGACTGCACTATGCAGGTCTAACAGACTCTGGGGGGAGCCCTCTGGAGAGAATAAAAAGATAGCATGCTCGGCACACTGGGCAGACATGTCAAGGGACTCAAGAAGAGTGGGGTCCAGAAGAGATGGGGAGAGCTGCCCAGAAGGCGATCACCCAGAAGAACCCCTGAAGACACTGCTCAAGGATTTAAGAGGCAGGAGGCTCCCGCAGTGCACAACCCGGTGCATGGAGCCTTGGCCCTGGGAGTGATTTGAGACCACTCAGGCCACCTCACAATGGCATATCTAAGAGCCCTCAGTACCCAGAGCAGGGCCCGGGGAAGCTCCAGCATGAGGCCAGACAGCTGGACCCAGTGGCAGCAAGGCTTGGCAGTCAACAGAGCCCTCAGTGCCGAGTTAGGCACAGGGCCATGGGAAGAGGAAAACCCCTGGCGCAAAGCTGGATAGCCAGAGGAGGAAGCACGGCTCAGCCTGGGTGCCCAGAGCAGGGCACCTGGCCATGAGAGGAGCTGGAGGCGCCACTGGGGAGAGGCCACAGTTAGCCCAACTGCTCTGGAAAGTGGGTGCATGAGTTGCTGGGAAGCAGGTCCCACAGGGGAGGTGCCCTGGGGGTGGGCCTTGTGGGAGCTAGATATACAGGGTCCCAGGCTGTGGGACAGACACCCGGTGCTGTCAGGCAGAGCGGGGGATTCTTGAGCCTTCCTTCTCCTCTACTGGGGCCAAGCCCAAGCCCAGGCTCAAAAGGAAAGAGGATCCATGGGACACCCCATGGGGTGTTGAATACACCTCATATTTTGTGACTGATGTAATGTTGATGTTAATATAATTATGGGTATTCTTTAAGATGTTCATATTGAGTTACCTGGTTGCTGCCTGGTTACTAAAATGGTACCTTAACTTACCAGTATTTATTTGCTTTGTTCTCTGTATGTGCCTACTGTATTGTTACCCAACTTACCTGTGCTAACCTGCTGGGTTGCCTGTATGTTTATTGAAGTGATACCTTGACCTATCTGTGCTTACCTGTTCCCAGATATTGATACTCATCTATACTGGAGGTTGGTCACTGCCTGTGCTGTGAGTAACCCGTTTCGAGTTCCCAAGTACCCATGCTCTGTTTTGCATGTCTCTGCAGGTAGTGCAAATTTCCTGATTGTAGACTACTGAATGCGATGTCACATGTAAAGCATATTGTAAATATCTTACATCTGTTTAGGGGGTTGTAACTATATTTATTCTGTATATCAATACATTTGTATATAGTTAAGTACTGTGTCCCAGCCTGTTTATATAGAGAAAAGAGGGAACTGTTCCCTGGTGACAGGGTCCCTCTCACAGCACTCTTGCCTACCCACCTCATCCCTTCCATTTGTGGACAGAGCACACCCTTGGGTATACTCGGGCTACACAAGTTAGGCTACTGGTTTGAGGAATGGAGCTGGAGACAGAGAATCAGGTTTCTAGAGGAATATCTTAGTGTAGAATTGAGTTCTGAAGCGGAAGTCTCAGAATTGTTTCTGCATGTGACATGGAAATTTAAAAAAAAAAAACCTGAAGATTAATATTAATGCTGATAGTGATAACAAGGTAAACTCCCTAGCCATTGACTGCCCCTTTCCTTTTTATTTTTATTCCCAAAACTTAAAAGCATATATATGTCCTGCACCCAAAATCATGTGATGGGGTTGAAAATCATGAGATTTTTACAAATAATGAATTGGGGCGAACCAGATTGCTAGCGCTGAATGTATAAACCTGCTGAAAATGTACAGTATTGTTCAGCAGTTTGAAAGGGACAAATTACAAATCATTCCTTACATAGAGACTACACATGTCACACCAGTAAAATCAACTCAAGAAAACAAAAGACCCCGGGGGTTCTGTCCCAAAGAAATCTTTTGAAAAAAATCTATCTGCTGATGCAATCTAGTGCATTCCAAAGGCAAATATAAAATATTTTTTAAGTGCAATTCTTAAACCTCACCAATAAGTAATCTCTGGCAGGGCTGACTTAGCAGCAGCCATAGAGGGCTAAATGATCAGCTTCCAAGAAACCCCTTCAGGACATCACTGCCAAGCAGTTATGCTCAGATTTGGAAGAGCCATGGAATGGAAAAAAAGTCAAGCTATGTGCAGACAATAAACAATATTTACCTTTATAGCCAAGGAGATATGGATTAAACAACAATCTTCGAGGTAGCAAATTACTCCATTTAATTTATAACATTACAACACAATAGTATAAAATGCAGGATGAAACACATGCATAACAGCCATCACCAAACATATTAATAATAAGAGTAAGAGCAATCCTCAAGAACATCCTGTAACTGATGCTCTCTCAACACACACACCCCCTAGCGGGAGCTCTATTACTCATTCCAGCACATTACAGCTTCCTTCCTGCCAGAACACTACCAGTGCATTGGTTTTTTAACCATAATAGTAAAATATTATGTAAAAGTGATCCAGTGTACCATGGCATCTATTTCATATGTGCAACATTTATAATGCAACAACTAAATAGCACTACAAGTACTCCTCACTTAAGATCATCCTGGTTAACATTGTTTCATTATTACATCACTGATCTATTAAGAGAACATACTAGTTTCAAGTCATGCAACCTTCAGTTGTAATGTTGTTTGACCGCCACTTGCTAGTAAGTAACAACTGCGATGTAACTGGATTCACTTAACATCGTTTCACTTAAACCTCATTTTTCAAGAACATAACTGCGATGTTAAGCGAGGAGTAGCTGTATAACTATGGTTGAAAAAACTTACACACACACACACACACACACACACACACACAGTTTTTAAGATGGGTAAACTGATTTCCCCTGAGCTGGGTAGTAGTGATTAGAAACCATCCCTTTGTGACCTTTTTGAATCTCCTTAGATAAAATCACATGATCAGGATACACTGTTACATCAAAACTCAGCTTGCAGAAACTGGTAACTGAGTCTTATGTAAAATACTGTATGATGCACTGTGATGTGGGTGTGACAGCAGGGAAAGTAGCCCTACTGACAGGACTTGGGCTATAACTTCCAGAGTCCCTGGGGGGAACAGTCTTACAGAACTGTGCTGACTGCATGTAGACTACGACCCCCAGAGACACTGGGGCAGGGAGACAAAGGGAGAGGAAGTAAGAAGCAGCAGCAGAGCAAGAATGCAGCAGCAGAGGGGAACGCATGGCTGAAGATCCCAGGAGTGGCAGAGCTGGGACTGCAGACTATAACAGCAGAATACGAGTGTAGAAGCACATGCAGACAGTAATCAAGTGCTCCAGACTAGAGGCTGGTTTGAAGCACCTCCAGAGGTGTGGGAGGGTTAAAGTTTTCTTGAGTATAGGTGCCACAGTTTAAAAATTCACTATCTGTTACCTATTCTTTAGTGAATTCGTCATAATGTTATTGCTTATTACCTGTTCCCTAGTTCCTAAGTGTATGTACCTTAATGTTAATGTTTATTTTCCTATAACCTGTTCCTTTCTCCTTAGCCCATTGGATTGTGACCCTCACCCCTAACATTTTCTATATAAAAGTGGGAACTTCCCTTTTTTGGCTTTCTGTGCCAGTCCTGGGGTTGCAGGGTTTGGTATACTTACTCCTCCTCTCTTCAGAAGAGAAATTCTGCAAGGATAGTTTATTCATTTGTGGTCAGGGTTCAAATTACATGCTGGCTCTTGGGGGGGGCGGGGGGGGAAGGGGATGTTTGTGGTGGTGGCAGCTGGAATCTAGAAGGAGCGGATGCCTGAGCTGATTAGAAAGGCATAGGGCAGGCTGGGAGCTCTCAACTCTTATGGTGGGCTTCGGGGGGGGCTCTTGTCTCTTATGGGGGGCCTCACTCCCCGCCAAACCTCCCTGTATTTCAAACCCTGGCTGTGGTAGTGGCTATCAATATAGATACAGAATGAGGCCCTTCACACAGCTCTTAAGCCCTCTGGAATTGCTCCATAGGAACACCACTACCCTAGACTAGCACAGAAGATCAAAGCTAGGAGCTAACATATTCCCCTATCTACATATGCTGTTGCTTCTATTTGCTGCACAATTTGGCTCTGGGAAACCGATAATATAATCCTACCCACTGCATAGATAACTGCACACTAGTTTTACTCTTAGCCTCAGAGAAGTGACAGATTAAATCTTCTTCTGCGCTCTACCTGGATAGAATTGGGCTCTCTGTGGTCAAAGTGTATTTCAGCCTTGCACACTACTAACAGAGACTTTACGCAATCAGTGGGGTTGATCATTAACACCATGTGTATGATTTAGCAACATCTCCATTTTCTTTATATTCAGAATTAAGTAAGCAAAATCCATGCATTTATGTTTGCAGGCTGGTGACATCATAGCAGAATTTCCTGGCTTCTCAATACTTTTAGTGTCAAGCACTCAACGCTAACCTCCATGCGACCTGCTGGACACTGTCTATCCATCTGCTTCCTAGTCATTCGGTACCACAATCTGTCACCATTCCTTTCATAACAACTTTTTTGAGGTTGTTTCTGTCCTATGTATGATATGACAAAATTCCATGTTTGCAGCTGTCATTTTCTAACAGCAGAGGCCACTGTTCTCAAATAAGATTTCTCACATGGGGATCTGTCTTTTGTCCAGGAGACAGACAAAAGAGCCATTAACAGCACCACCTCTCGAAAACTTCAGTTTTCTTCCTGTCAGCAACATTAATTTCCCACTATTCACATCTCTAAGTCTGTCATGTTCAGAGCTGAGAGAAGGAGCTAGTCGAATGTAATACACTGTTTATTTTTAGCCAAACCAAGAAGGACTTGCACAAGGTTAGCACTCTCACAGCTTCATCAAGTAACAAGGCTCAAAATGCCTCTGGAAAACGCCACCCATGTCTGTGCTGTGTGCATCTATTTACCCTTCACATTAAGATATATATCTAGTAATGGGACTCGATGTTTTCAGGGCAATGACAACAGCAGTCACTGATCAAGCTATTTCTGCTCATGTTCTAAAGTTTCTAACAGCCTCTTTTGCTGAGTATCTGAAATATATGAGTTCATGCACTGAGACAGCTTGATTCTTAACCACGATTGCTTGCATCCTAATCCTATGCATTGCGTCAACATACAAGCATTTTGTTTTTGCCAGATTCAGGGTTGGCCAAATGTTCCCCACTTCAGTATTCTTTGCTTTGCATCCATGCTTCTGGCAAACAGCATTTTGTCAACAGCGCATCTAAGGTCAATTAAGAAGTGTTCACCAATGAAAACCCCAGCTTCTTCCATTTTGCCAAATCCTTCCAAGGCTTGTCTCATCATAAATTCTGTGTAGTGTTGAAAAGGCTTTGGACAGAGTCCAGCTTTGCATCAGCCCTGCCACAATGGAAAACCAAGACCATAATTATCCTCCATCAAAAGAGGATGTTTTATGTGCTTTGGAACACTGGAAATCTGCCTACAAGAAAAAATATTTAAAAGCAAGTTTCAGTCACAAGTCACTCCAAATATTGATTTTAGTTAAAAAAAAAAAAAAGCGATAGATAGCACTGTGGGTATCAAATAAGAGAGTTTAGCACTGCATTTTCAGATTTACTTCCTCAGTGAAAAACTGAAGAAAAAGTACAAAGGCTTCAGATCTCTGAACAGGGTAGATCTGCATATTCCACTGCAGGTCTGTATACTCTACTCCAGAGCTGTCCAACTGGTGGGCAGCATGCAGCCCATAAGGGGATAGTTTGCGGCCCTTGGAATCCTACCCAACTGCTACTCCCACAACTGCTCCAGCTGCAGCAGCCAAAGGCTCTGGATTCCTCATCTGGCTGCCCATACCTGGAGGCAGGGCAGGGCACCATGGCACAGCCACAATGCCAAGGAAGCCCAAGGCTGGAGCACCCGTGCAACAAGGGAGAAATAGCACCCCACCCCCCACAACAATTAGCCCTACTGTAAGGCTGGGAAATTATGTTAATATTTATTATGTCCAAGTACTACTGAAGAGGGGAGTCTTGTCTGAACCAGGGTACTTCTGAGGAGGATTTTCTGGAATCTCCCTGGAAAAGGCTGCAGAGCAGGGCATGGTAGGGTCTGGTAATGAAATGTGTGGGCAGGTCATCAGTTTACTTTCTGGATCTGGATTTCATTTCAAACAGTAACCAAACAATTCACTTGAGAGCCTATTCCCATTCATAACAGGAGGTATTCTGCCCCCGTTACCATCAATGGAAATTCTGTGTGTGGACTGAAGGGAGCCTACCGCACAGCCCTATGGTGCGTAATCTGCCATTGAAGCATGGATGATTTATGAGCACAACTCTCCGCTGATTGAGGATAAAGCAGAAGCTAGCAGGCTCCCAATATTAAACTGCTTACTACACTCAGCAGGCACATATGTAAAACAGATGACTTTTAGATTGTGATTAATGATTATTTCTCTGGCTATCTAAAAATTTACAATAAGAAAGCATTAGTTACTTTTAAGTTAAAAGTTTTGATTTCTTAAGCAGTTTAATACTTGCAAATATCTTGTCATGATTCTCTAATGAAAACGTAGTGGTGAAAACTTTTAAAGCGTATCCATTTTAATCCACATGCCAATTTTCAGTACAGGTACCCTTATCTTATTGGTTACCCAAGATCTTTATCTTCAAAGGAGTTCTCCTAGCAGCCCAGGCCCATTCACTTTCTTATCTGCAGCTGCTGTGAAGTCATTCTTCTACAGCTGTGCACTCTGCCACATAGATGGCAAGTAAACATGCAGCACAAAGCTACCAAGCAGAGAGCTTCAATTCTAGACCAAATCCGAAACCACAACAGAAAGGAAACTGAAAGGTTAAAGGCAATGAAAAGTCACTTCTTTAGATACTGTGTCCTTTTACATTTTTGTCTCAAAGTAACATTTTCTCTTTAAAGTAAATCTGAAAGATTCTAATCTTGATCTCTCTTTTTTAAGTCAAGACCGGATGTCCTTCTGAAAGACAAAAAAATTCAACCAGTAAATTCCGGCCTGATGAAGGAATTACTGGGTGAAGCTTTACAGACTAATGTTTTACAGCAAGTCATACTATAGGAACATATGGATCTTTTTGGCTTGAATCTATTTGCCTACTCTTTTCACCTTTAATCTATTCATCTAACCTATACTGAAATTCAAGTAAATTCATCAAAATCATAATAGTAAGTGTCAAATGTCCCCAGTAGTGAGGATAAAAGAACATTTCAACATGTTGCTTTAAAAGGTATTTCTCCCCTTTAGTTTTCCCACCACCACCCTTCCCGTCCAATACTCCCCTGCAATATCCCACTAAAAACTCAGCTTAGCCAAACATTCCTGCCAGCAAATCTTTTTGCTGAAATAGTCACCAAATACCTCCAGAAAAGAGGATTGGCCATAAATTAATTTAAAATGGTATGTCTCATAAAACACGATTTCCCTTTTGAAGACACAGAGGGACATCATCTCTCGCAAGATTTTTCTTGTTTTCCCCCAAATCAAAAGTAAATGAAGATGAATTTTGAAGTAGGCTATTGTGTTCAAATTTGCCTCATAAAGCCACTTTATTAATTTTATACCAATTAACCCCTCCCCCTTTTTTAATGGCTGTCAAGTATACTAGAGTAAAATGTCTTACAAGAAATAGAAGTAAAAATGGTATCTGCTAGAATGAGCAAAAAAAATCTTGCTAATTTAAAACTTTGTCAAGCAATGAAAAGTTGTCAGTTCAGTTCTTAGGATATAGGTCAATTCTGTTCCATCAAGGACATAATGTCAAGACGCAAATGTGGAAGTAAAACAAATCCAGAGTGAGTAAAGAGAGAGATAGGAAAAAAGAAAAAAAAAACTGTAATGAAAAGATAAATACCTGTTCTAAATTATAGGTTTCTCTATCAGCCTACATTAGCATATGAGTATATTTCAAATGCACAACATAAAGCTTCTCTTTAGCTAGGGAACTTCATTAAAAAAACTGAATGGTCTTTGGAGAAGCTTCATGAATACATCCCTCTGTAATTTCATTGACTTCAAAGGTAGGCTACCCCAGTGATAAATCTGTTCCCATCATCATAGGTTACGAGAAAAATGCCTAAAACATCTCTGTATCATCCACTTAACCCTGATGATATTGGTAAAATATTGTACACTAGTATGATGAAAGAACCTGATAAAGAGATTGCAGATGACTTACCCCACTTTAATAAAACAAGATTTCTAAATGTCATTAAGGAAACCGATACAAGGATGCATATGACTTGCATCTCTGGAGTCAGGGAGGGTAAAATTATACCAGTTGCCACAATTTAAGGCATATGCCCTTATTTTGAGTTGTCTTGTATTAAAGCAGCTACATTTTCAAACGGCTGAGATGTTAAAATTTAAACCCTGTATACGTGGTTTATTGCACCACATATTTAATTATAAAAGATTATGCCCAATAAAGATTGTGTTTCTCCTAATGACTTGTGATTATAAAACAGTTGTAAATACGTGATTTAACCATACTTCCACAAATTATATCATTAGATATAATTACACTAATTATGTAAATACACAACAAGTAAAAATTTACATGAAGAAATTAGCATGGCATATCAACATTTATTTCACACATGGCCAGTCAGCGTTTATATGCTCCCTGCTTCATGAAAGTGTCAGTTACAAGCATTTCAACGAGAAAATAAGGACAAATGATGAAAAATCCAGACACATCCTCTTGATGGCTTCAGTTAATGTGCATCTTTAGGTAACATGTACAATGGAAAATACTTGTAGAAACAGAGAAGGAAACGCAAAGGAAGTATTAAAGCTTTGCTGACTACCACAAGAGAGTGATCAAATACCCTAACAGTACTCCAGGGCACTGCATAGATACTGGCTATTTCATCATAATCTCTACCTTTTTGTGTTTATTTCACAACCTTAAATGTTCTTTTAATGCAGATTTTTGTTGTTGGGGGAAAATAAATGCACATGCAGTTAGCTGTGTTGAACAAGAGATTCATATTCTACATGAGATATAGTTCCAAATTCTATTCCTGTTTAGTAATTACAGCATGAGGCTATAAACAAAACATGAAACAATTGCCCACACCAGGAGAAAAATGACTTTCCTAAATCATCATCAAAATGTTTTCAAGGAAACAAAGCACTAAATGGACTGAAGTACATTTCAATATGTCAATACGCTTACAATGCATTCTCAGCAGGAGATTCCATCATACTCCTCTAATGGGCTTTTTTATTATTATTATGTACCTTTCTTCAAGCCAGGACAGCAGGAACAGCCACCAAGATTGATGAGATTGCTGTATTCAAGGAGAGAAATGGCAGCAGTGCTACACGCTGGCAAGAAATGACACAGCTTTTCTGTGATCTCAAGTGCCTGCAGCCCTAAATTTCTGCTGCAAGGTAGGAATGCTGCTGCTATTACACTTGCACTAGTGGTCGTTTTTCCCTGCTTCTTTAGGAGCTCAAACCTATGTTTGCCTGCATGTAGGACAGGAAAGGGGATTTGGAATAGCAAAACACCCTTCTATATCACTGAGATATCCAGCACTTGGCTACTTCTAAGTTGAATTTCCTCCACAACAAGCAACACATGACATGTTTTGTGAAACAAGGAGGATGAAAAGGGGAAAAATAAGTCAGCCCATTTTTCCAGGGCATTTCCTGGATGCATTCTAGCAGCTTGCTTTCTGCAAAAGATGTTTACCAATCAAAAGGCGCCACTCTCCTCGCAGAACTGCACAGTAAATCTTCACTAATATTCAGAGAATAAACTGGAGACGGGGAGAAGAATCCCCACTGGAGCTCAGTGCAGGAGGAGAGGGAGCCTAGCTGCCACAGGAAAGTGTTCATTATCAGACCCGACAAAGGGACAGAACTCAGGACCAGAGTCCTTCCTCATCTCAGACTCAGTGGGTTTTTATCAAGAGCAGGACAAGAACATTTTAAAAGCATGTGTATCTAAGTGCATTCCATAACAAAGATGAAGGCAGCACTTAACTAGTGGCATAACCAAGGGGGTGAGGGGGCAGCAAATGAGTCAGTAGCTCCAGGCACCATCTTTGGGGGCACGGGCACAAAAACAGTGGCACCGCAGCTGGCAGCACCACTGTTGCCATCAGTGCTGCAGTCAGTCTTGTCTCATGTGTCACTGCTGCCCAAGGTACAGATGTGCCTTGCTGCATTTCTGCATACAACTATACAATCTTCAGGGCTGCAATAGCAGCTACTCTACAACCTGATAAGAAAGGGAAGTGACAAAGATTATTTACCTCCCTATCACCTATTTATAGTCAGGGTAGGCACCTGGCCGAGGATTTTCCTTGTAGGCCCCAGTTAAACAAAGTACTTATGAATGTGCATTCGGTTCACTTGCTGAAGTCCCACGAATTTCAATATGCGGGCTTTAAAAAAGTGAAGTCATATGCCTAAGCATTTTACTGAAGTAGAACCTCAACAAGTAACATTCAGACCATGATTGGCTGAATTCAGCCATTACAAAATCTATCCCATGGTCACTTTCTAAATATAATTCACGATTTCAGAGCAGTACAACAACTTCTCTGCTTGCCATGCACATTATCCCTCTTTCAAAAAAAAATAATCACAGAACCTTAAATTATACATTAGCGAAGGAAAAATCCCGGAGGTCATTTGTTCTCCTTTCTCCAAAGCCTTCTGAACACATAATATTCTCAAACATTTCCACAGAGTCTTTTTTTGGTGCATCTCCAAGTGATTAACCTCCCTGTGTTCAGATCCTCCAGATCTCTGTACAAAGAAAACTACACTAATCACAGATTACACACTGCCTGCGGACAATAACCATCTTCACTAGCAAACTAAATATTGATGCTCATCGCTTTTCACTACTAAAAATCAATGTTTTGGAATTTCTGGATGCTTCACTTCCATTCTGTTTGTGGAAAAGAGTTGAAAGAGGCTGAAACATGCTAATTGAAAGCTAAATTCTGCCCTTGGGTATTTGAGCCTAAATCCATTACAGACAATGAGAGTTGTACTCACTTATGCATGGGCAGACTTTGGATTTAATTAATAAGCCACAACAGGATGTTTGTCACTTGGCCAGTGGGGAATCCTAGGATCACCGTGACAGAGAAGCCTCAAAACCAAGAGCTTTCAACCATCCACAAAGTGCCACTACTGCTATTAAAGCATGTTAAAGTCAATATTAGGCTTCAATTCATTAGGAGGCCTTCAGGGGTTTTAGAGGTTGGTCTGTTTTGCTCAACCAGAAAAAATGAGGCTTGCTGATTTAGGAGTCAATCCAAGCTGCAGGATCTTGATCTCTCTGAAAATGTGGTCTATAATCCTTACTGAAAGAAAAAAAATCCAAAACAGTATTTTAGAGAGAATAAATGGTTTCTTACCAGTTAAATGAATGGACACAGTGAATAAGGTTTTGCTCTTAAATGAATCAAAGAAGCCTTAGATAAGGTAGTTCCAAGACATGGGAGAACAGAGTGGGGCTTTCCTGCTAGAAGCTAGATATAGTCACAATGGGCACAGACAGAAGAGCAGCTCCCCACTGCAACCCATAGTGCTTTGTAGGAAGTGCTAGGAGTTGCAACGATCCCCAGACTCAACAGGGCTAGGTACAGACAGTCAAAAAGCTCAAGGTTGAATTGATTCAGTCTTTGCAGGCTAGTCTAAACTGCACAGATTAAATTGAAACAGAAGTGAACAGACATTTACTTTTGATTCAGAACAATGCAGCCACGTGCCTGCAGTGACTCAGGCCAAAAGCTGGGGGGCACTAGCACAGGGATCTCTGACTGTGTGTTCATTCCTCTTCCTGGTGCCCCTGGGATTTGCAGTCTAGACTTACCACAGCACCACTCTGCAGGGTTGCTCATCACTTCCTCTTCCTGATTCCAGGTGCCTCTGGGATTTGTAGTCCATAGTCATAGCCAGCAGTAAGTTTAAGTGGGAGAAGGGGTGGTTAACCCCTCACCATGGCCCCAGACCCCAGCTGGGGTTTAAGTGGTGGGGCAGTCCTCTGCCCTTGCAGACTGGGCTGCATTCCTAGCCAGGCTTGCCCCTCCCCTTGTCAGCCAGCCCTTGCTGCTCCAGCTAGGGAGCAGAGGGACAGGACTAGTTCTGCTCTGCTCTGCTCAAGCAGAGAGCTCAGCCCAGGGCTGCAAAATGCTGGAGGACTCTCATTTAACTTGAACCAGGAAGGGGTCTGGGATAGAAGTTTTATAAACCTGTTTAACACAAGTCACCTAAGTCTGATACTACAGTCAACCGGGTTTATCTTTAACCAGTTTCAGCCATTTTGAAACTGGTTTATGTGCATTGAACTTCTGTTCTGTTACAGGTTTAAACCAGTCTCTGATCACTTAAACTGGTTTATGTGTAACTTATGTCCCTAACCCAAAAGTTTGTTGTTGGGTCCAGGAGTTGGGGATTCCAGCTACTTGCTGCAAGCCTGCAGCCCAGTCTCTGTAGCAATGCCACTCTGCTCCCAGCCCGGATCTCGTTTTCAGAATGGGAGGGGGGAGAAAGAGAGCAGAGAGAGCTCATTCTTAGGGTTCCCCAGCTGGCACTGGAGGATAGGGCAGGTGGACTGGAACCCCCCCACTCCCCCACCCCAAGATGGGAGGGCTCGAACTCTCGCAACCCACCTTCCTGCACCAGCTGAAAAACCCCAGACCAAACTCCCTCCTCTCCCTTCTTCCCCTCCCGAAAACAGAGACAGCCTGGGAGTCTGGCAGACAAGTTACAAAATGTGCTCTATTTTGGAGCATCTTTGTCTGAACACTTATGCAAATGAAGGTTCAGAGTTTCATCCGATCAGCCATTTTTAAGTGGTCTGCAGCCATGCACTTCTGTTTAGTCATGGCTATAGACCACTTTCTGGGGCCAGATCAGGTGAAAAGTGTCACTCCTATCTGAACCCAATAGTTTCTAGTTTGTTATTTGATTCTACAGTGAGTAGGGTCCCAACCAGTGAGATGCCTTTGATGCTACCAAAAAGGTCCAACCCAAACAACAAGCTCCAGTGTCTAAAGCCAATATACTCTACTGAAGCACAGTACTGAACTAGTAATGTGAACAGATATCTTCAATGGCTTTAATATTTGTAGTAAAAAACATATCCCAGGACATTAAGATATAAATTAATAAGAAATTCAGCCAGCTTCATCAGCAATGTAGACTTATTTACAAAGAAAAAGAGGCAGAAGCAGCTTCCAACAGGCAGCTAATATTTCAGTGATCATACATAACAATTTTGGTGATTTATTTGGACAAGTAAGAGACAAAAAATAACAATGAAGTGCTGACAGACAACAAATGCATCATCTCACCATATATGACAAGAGCAGAAATTCCCTCTGCTAAATCTTAAAGTGATTGATGATTGTCATAAGAAAGATACTTGTCATTCAGGTATAAACTAAAACGGCATAACGAGAGGGAATGCACTATTGGTATTCTGGCCCTGTTGCAGTATTAGCCAGCACTTGCCTCCAGATTAGTCACTGACCTAATAATAGCAAGAAACTGTTACAGTATTTGGCTTCTGCTGTGACTGAGTCCTATGTGACTACATTAGAAAGTGTTGGCTCCAAGCCAGCTTCTTGCATAGCACCGTGTAAGGGTCTCAGATCTGGGGCATAAGCCATGATAATACTGATAAGAAGCACAAGGCAAATTTACAGGCCAGCCTTTTACTATTTACCCCCAAAGTACTAGATACACACTCATCCCAGTGTTCATCTGTTTGCCTGGTACAGCACAGGAGATATTTTTACCTGTGTGTTCACTGGGGCCAACCAGTACAGGAAAATGGCAACAGACCTTTTGGGAGTTCCCCGCTTTCTCTCCCACTTTTCCTATGCTCAAGCACATGTATATGTATAATTAGCACTAAGAAACATTTTCTGATTGGCTAGTTTCAATTATTTTTTACTTCTGGGGCCCCTGGAAACCTCCCTATGCCAGGTCTTCGCAAAATGCCTTCCAGGATCACTAAGCTGTTCCCTATAATGGCCTTCTGTATTAACCTAATGGTGGATTTTCCTGTTTACTTAGCAGGGTTTTTCAGTTACCTATAATCCTCTGTTGAACCTGTCACTTGCAAAGTTCACACTACAGCTATTATAAGTGGGTTTGGGGCTTTCTACTTCAGCCACATACTAGCATGGCTGTCTAGACCCCTAAAACTGAAAGAAATTGGAAACATGCAGGAAATGGGAGTATTGAGACTCTGCAAATGAAAGAAAATGTGATAGACTGGCAGGCTAGTTGTGTGCCCCTTCAGCCTTGTCTCTTGATACAGTCTTCACCCATATACTATCATGATAGCTATACTGTTGTCCCCAACGGACAGTGTGAGTTCGTGCCCGGTGCGCTATTGCCAATGAACACACAGGGGTGGAGGATCCAACTTAATCTTTATTGTTTCCAGTCTGCGCAGAGAGGGGTGCTTGGCAATCGTTTGCAAAGCAAGCACCACCGGTTTCTACCTTTGGATACCTTTTATACATATGTTTGCAAGTGTATCGCTCAGTGATTGGTTACAAGCCACTAACATAAGACGTTCTCTACTGAGCATGTCTCTATACCTATGTTTTAGCCATGTAATTCATTTACATACATATATGTTTCATTAACATACTTTTGCCCCGCCCAGGGGTGTGATTTTTAGCATTATAATGAGACCTTTTTCTGAACTTCTTGCTATCTTACAAGTGTCAGGGAGACATTATCCTGCTGGTGTTAGGGAGGCATTCCAGGAATCCTCCGCATCCCACACGCTGTGCTCTGCAAGCATCTCTTAACACACACATACCACACCCCTCCCAGCATCTGCAAGTTGCCTTAAGTATTTAGTTAGATATAGTTTGCAAAAGCTAGATATACCATAAAAAAGATTACATAAAAAGATTACATCAATACCTGCAATGCAGCAATAGTTTTAAACTAGCTAGCAGGGATACTGATTGTAATGTTGCTTCAGCAGCATGGATCTCAGTGCAGGCTTGCAAAACCTGCCTGAGAAGCTAACTAAATTCCATATTGTTATGCTTAAAACACAACACAGAATAAGATATGCACCTTTATTTTTGAAAGGCAGAATGAAGGAAAAAAGATCATTCTTTGACAATACTAGTCATTAGTAGTAACTGAGTAGCAGCAGGCAGGAAGCCCAGCCTGCTCTCTGTGCTGCTCCCTGTGGAGCACATGCAGTGTTGCTTTCACTTTTCCTGGCAGAGGCTTAAGATACAGAAATTGCTATTACCATACTTCCTCACTTATAGTGCTTGCCCCAATTCCCAGCAGTTGATTTCAAGGGGGTGGGGGTGGGGGAGAAGACCACTGGAAAGTAGGGCTGGAAGGGATGTCATGAGGCCATCTAATCCAGCCCCCTATTCAAGGCAGGACCATCCCTGACTAAACCATCCCAGCCACGTGACTGTCTAATCTGCTTTTGAAAATTTCCAACGATAGAGATTTCACAGCTTCTCTTAGTAGGCCGTTCCAATGCCTGACTGCCCTCACAAGCATCTGCTGTATGCCATAAATACGGTAGCCAGGCTCTTACCCTGCACTGAACTCCATGCTATCACAGCTTCACTGTTAACAGTACCCTGTCTGCTGTGATTGGGTACTGCTCACAGCCTTCGCAAGGACCAAGGAAAAAATCTCTCAGAGGAGCCCCTCCATCTACTCTGATTTCAGCACAAAACAGTCAGCCAATAGTACCCATCTAAACCGTTGTAGGATGTTCCATGTGATATGTAACCATGCCCTGTACCTGACCTGATGCTCTGCTCATACAGGACCTAAGCCTGTCACATGCAACATTCCTGTTGAAGCTCGCAGGAGCTCTATGCCTGGAGAGGATTTTGCAGGACCAAGTGTAGCTCAGCTTCCTCCATCATCTTAAAAACAAATAAAAAATAATGAATACATATCACTGCAATTTAACCAAGAAGCATCAGTTTTCATCCAAATTTCTACCCAACTCTGACAGTTTTGCCCAACTCTGACTTGGCCTCGCACTACTACTCTCCAGATCCTACTATAATACTGATTGGAGTTACAGAACTATGAACAATACAAATAGAACAGCATTCAGTAGAAGAGATTCACACTGCATGACTCAGATTATTCTATCACTCACTTCACAATGTATTCGTTTCTGGTGCTCATATGGTTCATTGTGCATACAGTTTCAGCAAGAAAAAAAAACAACAACCCTCTAAAAGAAGAGGTTTTCCAAGGAACTAAGCATTACTAATGAGAAACACTCATTTACAACAATTTCTTTCAGCTTGTCAAAACTGATGACCTAAACTCAAGTGCTCACTTCTGAAGCATTTGGTATTGATAAAAGTATGAACTGACAATATAATTTAGAGTGGATTTTCTATTAAGTGTTCTTTAGGCTAAGGCTAGACATTACATATAAACTGGTTTAAGTCATCAGAAACTGGTTTAAACCTGTAACAGAACAGACATTCAGTGCACATAAACCAGTTTCAAAATGGCCAAAGCTGGTTTAAGATAAACCTGGTTGAATGTAGTATCAGACTTAACTGATTGTTAAGCAGGCAGAGGGGGGGCCTGTGAGTGGCAATGGCGGTGGCAGTTGTGGTGGACAGACCCCACTGTGGTCCCCCAGGGGCAAAGTGGGGAATAAGCCCTGCCCGCCCCCTACCAATGGTGCCCTGCCAGCTGGGCTTTGGCCACATGCCTGCCCCCAGAGAGGTGAGAGGGGAGTGACCATGACAGGGGCAGCAGCCTCTGTCACAGTGTCCAGGAGCACAAGCCTCTTCCTGGTGGGGGGTCTGCACTGTGGGTGGGGGCAGGGCAGGGAAAGCTGCCGCAGATAAGCGATGGTGGCGGTGCTGGGGTCAGGAAGGAAGGGCAATGGCCCCCTCCAAGCCCTGGTGCCACCACCCACCCCATGCAGCCCACAGCAGCACTGACCCCTGCTGGTGACCCCTCGCTGGTTAGAGGGTTGCACTGCCTGGACACTGGGGCAGGGGCTGCTGCCCCATCAGGGCCCTGCCCCCTCACCGTGGCAGCAGTGGGGTGGGGGCATGGCCAGAGGCTGGCCAGCAGGGCCCCTTAGGTGAGGGGGCAGGGAGGGCGGTTATCCCCCCCTCTCTTTGGCATCTGGCAGAGGTGGCTTATCCCGCCACTTGCCCTATGCACAGAGCCAACAGGGGTGGCAACAGTCAGAGTGGGCATACCCCACTGTGGTCCCCTGGGGCAGTGGAGCTAGATTGGGGAATAACCTCCTCACCCTGCATGTTGAATGTCTGTCCCTAGCCTTGACAACTCATTTTTCAATGCCAGTATTACACAAAGGAATGGATAGGAGTGATATAGAAGGATGTAATCAGTATTGTACTGATGTAGAAGTGATAGTGGATAGGAGTGATGTAGAAGGATGTGTGCTTGATGGTAACAAAATAAAGAAAATCCCTCCTTGGAATAAGGAATGTGTTAGAGGATACTTGTAGTATACCTACTTTTTGTTTCTCAAGCCAGACATATGCCTCCTAATTCAACATCTATGGATGTTCTAGACAAGAAAATAGTCTTAGGCAGAAATTTTATGACATAACTACATACTACTATATACCATGATATAATTCCTCATAAATGTGGGTTCTAGAGTGTTCCAAAGAAACATAATGCAGAACCAAAAAAAGAAAAGAGGCAACCTACATTTTAAACTTGAGTGCCCACCTGGAAATGTTTACCTATTTAACTATGGTGCCCAGATTATGCCAATATAATTCTACCAGGTTTCCTACCAAGTTAGGCCTAATCATTGGGATTTTCAAGGACAATGTATGGAAGTACTCCTATCTTACTGGCGTTCACTGGGTCTGGAGTACTGTCCCCCCTCCCCACCCCACCCTTTGCTCCTTTGAATGTCATAGCTTTACATGCCATTACAGTCTAGGATTCCAAACGATGGGCAGCAAAGCCAGAATGGAATATTCAATATTCAGTTGTAAAATGTGGCCCACTTACAATCACTTCCAGTAAGCCTAGGCCCCAGTCAAGATCTCAAATTCTGTGACATGAGAGAGAGAGCGAGTGAGTTTTCACTTCTATATTTACCACCACATAGAAACAGAATTTTGACCTGGCCTCACATTTCACATGAACATTTCCAGCATATGGTACAGTATTTGGTCTCCCTCATAACAAGACTTAAGGGACTTGTTTAAGCCACAAGACTTGTTTAAGCACAATTTACAGCTAAAATATTTGTGAGCTGGTTTAAATGATATAGATTATGGATGAGTTAGGAATGAGCAGAATGAACTAAAGAGCAGGCATCAGGCTGTTGGGTTCTGTGGCAGGTTTGGGATTTGAGGGCCCTCAAAGGGACTAGTTTTGCAGTTAGGAGAGATACTAGACACACTTTTCGACATACTAAATCACACAGAAAAAAGCAGGACAACCGCTCCCTCTCTGACCTCATAGTCCATGTCCTCAAAGTAAGCCTACAAAACACCTTCAAGAAAATAGGCTAGGGAATAAAAATGTATAACATTACTGGAAACCAAAAACCATGGACTTAATAAATACACTGTTTTAATGGCTCATTATAACTTCCTTGCTCCCTCTGCTCACCAATCCTTGTTGCACAGGTAGTATCCAGAGATGGTGCAGTGACGCAGCTGCACCCTGCTTGCAGACTGAACCGTCCTGCAGGAGCCTCTGGGGACCATTTTTAAAGACCCCAAAGCAGGGACAATCCCCTTTCCCTTCCTCTCAGAGGACCCTCCTTCCCTCCCCTCCCCCACCTTCTGCTGTTGCTTTCTACCCTGTTCTGGGGTCAGGGGAACTTCAGAGCTGCTCCTACCTGCTCCAGCCTGGTTACACAGGGATTGGGCTCAGCTGGGACAGGGACAGCAGGAGATTGGGTAGGGTGGGGAAAGCCACCCCCAACCACCACCCCTGAACTCAGAACCCTGTGCAGCCTCGCTAGAGTAAACAGCAGATCTGAAACTTCCCCATCCTGGGGAAAGATGGCATAGGGGAGAAAGAAAGGGGAGGGGAGGATTCTGTCTTGCTTTGGGAACTTAAAAAAGTCCCGAGGGGCTCCTATGTCTATACTGGTAGAGGGCGAAGGGGGAAAGAGGCAGTGAGTTGGGGGTGCAGCCACCCCTGCAGTGCAGATTGCTGCTCCCATACTCCTCTCTGCCAAATCCTGGATCTGACCCTGACAGTATTTACCTTCTTGCCATTTGAATGGTCTTATTCTTTAACATAATTAGATTTATCTATAGCTACTGTTCTTTACCTAGCCTTTAACAAAGGAAGTGGGCAGTAAACCCCTGGAGCAATGAAAATGATCAGGAGTATTTAAAGAATGCAAATTCATTATGTAATGTAATTTCACTAACATAATAGGGTTCGCTGAAAATAATTATTCTCAGTGATGTTTAGCATAGGCTCTATCTGCATCTTTCCAGACCTGAGGAGAGGCATTAGGGGCCTGCAAACTTGTCTAATAACCTCTCCCAAGCATGAAGCTGGTCCAGTAAAAATAAAAATAGTATTGACTAGCAAATCGTGCTTCTTTCTAGTCTTGGGCAAAATTCTACCTTGTTGCATACTACAGTAGATATCAAGTAGTCCAGAGCTCCCAAAGGGAAATCCTTCTTCCATCAGATCTTGTATTCCTCAATGGAAGGTTGGCCAGTCTATTCCCAGGGGTAGAAGAGGTGCCATCCTCTTCCTCCCAACCTTATGCCTCCATGTCAAGGCCAAACTGAATTTGTTCATTAAGACTGAGCAACTACTACACTTGAAGAGTAATATAGGGACAGCATGGGTGCTGAAAAACTAAAAACCAAGTAAAAAGAATAGCTCTTCTAAATATAATAAGCGGCCTGTTCAACTTATTTGGTTGAAAAACATACACCTGGCATTTTTTATCTCATAAGAAACAAAGCACCAAGACACTTCATGATGATTGCATTTACTTTGAATAAATACCCTTTGTTCCCTCAGTCGGTGGCTAATTGCCAATTTGTTTCATGAATAAAACCTGACACTGGAAAACAGAATCCAGCTATTAAATATGGAAGCTTTAAAAAGAATCAGGATAGTGTTAAGCTTAAGGCAGAGTTATTCTGCCAGCAAAATTCAATGTGCTAAGCAAAATCCCATCTTCTGTATCTTCTCATCTGAATTTAACTTTTTTTCCATTGGATTAACTCCCTAAAGAGCAAGTGTATTCCAAACATTTAAGGGCTCTAACAAAAAGCCATCACTGATCCCTGAGCTAGAATAATATCCCAAATGGACCCTTGCTGGTAACATGATAACAAAATCAGTTCTTCAGTCAAAGAGAAGAGTCTTTTTGCTTCTCTGTTCTTTTCCTTTTGTGGATTGACATGAAGATTAGAGTCATCTGCATGAATAAGATTTAAAATTCCGATGAAAACAATAAGAGATACTAAACACTTTCTGGCCCTCCCAAATTCGTATTCAGCCTTTCCTTTTGTTAGAGCTGTAATCACATTCCCATCAGTATTCAAGGGATTTGCACAAACAAGGTCTCTTCTGTCAAAAATCGCAGCAAGTTAATGCAGTCACAGACTGCTCAGATGTGTAGATTATTGCCTCGGAAAAAAGATGCAACCCAGTATTTTGATGTATGTCAGCTTTCTATAGAGATCAGACAGTCTTAAAGGATTTGAGGACTGGCTCGCCCACTGTAGGATAACATATTGTACCTGTACACAATTGAATCGGGAAAGCATAAAAAGTGAAACAAAAAGAAAGGATCAACTTGGAACCACAGTTATAAAAAAAATGCAGAGATGAACCAAAACCAGACTTTAGCTTAAAGAGCAAATGCCACATTGGTTTAATACATCACAGGTCTCTCAGGAAACTATTTCCTGCATGTATGGGGATGGAGTTAAACGATCTAATAAAAACCTTGCATCTTTACTTTCCAGGTGTTTGTAGCCAACTTACCGTTCATGTCAGTTGCCCATCCTCTTCGGTGCCCATCCATAGAACATAAAAGTCTTATCAGAACTCCCAGCTATCTGAGCTAATTTGTTAGCTCAAGTGGTAAAGATGATGCTATCACTTCTCATGATCTCTGCTTTAGACTCTAATTAGGCCCAAAAAGGCAACTCCCACATCATTACAGGCCAAATTCTGCTCAACATTTTCATTAAAAAATTGCATTGTTGGCTTCAGTGGGAAAAGTCAAGTAAAATGAACAGAATTTAGCCCTAAATCTAGCACTGCCTTGATATCTGTGGCTTTAGAAATCTAGTTGTTCCAGAGGGATATAAACATGCTAACTGGTCTTGCAGTTTCATTCTCTCACAAATACATTTCATGTCCATCATGAATCCCTTTCATACCAACTTTGGTAAACTTATATATGCTTGTGTTTGAATTTTCATACCCTATATATTAGACAAATTATTACTGTCAGTCAGGAAATAAACAACTGAGTTTAACAAAATGTTTCTGAAAGACATGCCATGGAGAGAAATAACTGACCTGTTTCAGAACTCTTTGCGCATCCTCTCCAGCAGGGACGCTATGAAAATCAAACAATGGAATAAGGAGTTAGAATCAATACATCAGAATGGACTGATGGATTGACTATATTCTGCAGAATTTATACTGCTTTTGCCTTCTCCAAATTTGATTTCTAATAGGTGCAGCATATCTCCCAGGTACCTTACAAAGTTTAAATAATCCTTAACACTCCTTTGAGTCAGGGAAGTTTTAGTTAGATGTAGGTAAACAGTGAGAAAGAAAGCCTGCAAATGTGTGCTTGGCTTAACCAGTCTCTGCTCTCTTTTGCTATTACTCTCCACAAATATGAATATATCATTAAGCTTTATTGTCACAAATGCTTGCACAGAGAGAATTCCCAAGCCATCTGAGCATCAAAACCAAAAACATTCACCCATGTGCACACACACACACACTGTATAAAATTACACAGGTCATGCCTCTACCACCCTGGAACAGAAATAATATAACCTCACTGAAACCCATCACAACTTACCTACCCAAACAAAATAGCACACAAATACTGTGTTTACAATCTACCCATTAATAGAAGATATTTACTGAGTAACACATGCAGGAAATCAAGATTTGCCCATGGCAAATCTGTAACCAGAAAAAGGCAGTTATTTGCTGGATAAATCATTGATTGTGCATTATTTGCTAAACTCTAGTATTATTATAGCCATTTGCAAATGAGGAAATTGAGGTATACATTGCGTAGAGTTAATATAAAGGATTCTGCCAAGTCAATTTAGGCTCAATATTTAATTTTATAAAGGAAGCTCTTATTCAATCTAACTTAACCAGAAAAGAATGAGATCCCCCTACAGGCAGTGTTTGCAATCCAAATATTTCAGCATTCTGTTAATACAGGAGAAACAGGAACATTAGAAATTGATTATAAATAAATTGAAATTGACTACCTCATTTCCTTACTCTAAACTGACTGAAATGTCAACAGATTTAGACTGCAAGCTCTTCAGTGCAGCGACCAACTTTGAGACATACATCTATAAAGTACCTAGCATGGTGAGGCTGCGTTACTTCATCAGGGCATCTGTGCCATAATGCAAATTTAAATAACGCTAATATAAAATACATCACAAATGAGAAAATAATAAATAGATGCTTCCAATTCTGTTACTTGTAATAATTTATGTCTTGCTAACTAGTGAGACAGGTACAAAGAGCTGTATTTTAAAAAGTCATAAAAAATTAACCTGATTTTGTCCCTACAAAGAATTTCTTAAAAATTACAGAGTGACACCACATCCTGCAAAGATGTACATGCTTATATTTTTTGCATCAGTCAGTGATAAGGCTATTGGGACACAACCCAGGAGTCCTGGCTCACTGTCCCAATTGTAGACTAGACAACTCTAAGGACTTGGCCCTCTTCTGTAAATATGATTCCACGCTGGTCAAGTGTCTGAAAAACCATTAATGCAAAAGGTTGGTGGGTCCTTCTTCTCCTTTTCATACTCTTTGCTCTAAGTCACTTAGTCTTAAAGCTAAGAGGAAAGCATGTTATAAAAGTAAGCACATTACTGGCTTTTCACAAACTCAAGCAGAGTTGAATAGGATCACATGGCTTAAGGGCTTCATATGTAGAACAGGATCTGACTTGATCTTTACTTCCTTCTACTAATCTAGAAGCCTGTATCCTCATCCTCACTGCCTTAGTTTAGCTACAAAACTTTTAGCAACTTTCAGTCTTAATTAGGGAAACAAAATAAGCGTCGTTCGATGCACTTTCCATTTGCTTCATTTTCATGAATAAGACATTAGAAGTAGGTGATGGACTCTTTCAGAAAGCGTCTCTGCTTTTTCCCCCCCTTTCAAGTTCCTTGCTGGCATGCCCCACTATTAACCTCCTTCCACATTGAGAATTAGCTATTTATTCCCGCTCTTTGTTCCATTTCTCAAAGGGTTCTTCCTCTTACAATCTTTACTCAGGAATCCTGAGTTGCCTTTTGTAAATGAACATATCAAAAGCCTTTTGAAAGACAAAATAAATTATATTCACTGGCTGCAATACAGAAAAAGCTCCTGCTTTGACCATTAACAGAACTTTGCAAGTCTTCTTGTTGACTGGGGGCTTGTTGGTTCTTGTTGACTGAACATTTAATGTACTTTCCTGACTGAACCGTGGTGCAGGTTAGCAGCACTAGGCTAGGATCTGCATTAAGATGAAGGTATTTTGATTCAGAATTAGAGTCTGACTATGTCCTTTTCTTGGTACTTTCTGTCAAAAGACATGCTAGACAAAAAGAAGTCATGAAAAAACACCTTCTATAATTCATAATTTAATAGTATTAATACCATAGGAGGCACAAAAGTGAGTATTTTAACCTCTAAGAACTGAAAATAGCAAGTTATACACAGCTCTAATGAACAGACCTCCATTAAAAATATGTGGGGACCTCATGACTAAAACAGAAAGCAACCAAATTGAATTGTGGAGGGCAATTCCTCACTTAGCCATACAGGGTATGAGGAGGATGTAAAATAGAATGAAAATAGAGCATCCAAGGCAAAAATATTAACAATGAAGTAGAACTCTGCTGTAGTGGGCAGTGAAATAGGAGTGGTTCAAAATCAGTAGTGGGTACAGGGGATGAGTGAGTTTAGACTCGTATCTTATTCACCAGTTTAGGGCATCACAAACCGACCAGATGGTTTACACGCCTGTGATCAAGCATTCTAAGAATAGGAATATAACAAGTCAGAGTAATTTCAGTGGTTACTGAAGAAATTGCACATTGCCTACCTGCATCCAGCTTGAACCACTGGTATCCTGGTCTATGAAATCTATCAGTAACATCAGGGTCTGACTCAGGAAAAAATGGACACAGAGGAAAATATATTCTGAGCAAATTCTAAATGTCTTAGAAGTATCAGACCCCACTGATAAAAACGGATCACCATATGATTATTTGTACTGTTGGTTCTGTACATGCTCACTGTGCTTTTCTGTCAAAAAGGCAACCAACTGCTTGCAATCTAGATAAATAGGTACAGGTACAGGTGATATCCCTTAGGAGTCATATCCCAGATATTAAAATGCAGCCACTTCTAGAGTAATATAGAAGTGAAGTTTTACAGAACACAGCAATCCTGCATGGCAATTTAGAACAAAAAATGGAAAATACTTTTTTTCCAACTGAGGTTACAATAGAAATTTTGATGAGAGCCTAATAAAACAAACTGAGATGTGACAGAACAATGTGATAATACATCATTAACACCCTGCATTTGCAAAAAGCTTTCTGGAATTTGTTGATGATTAGATTAGGTCAGCACCTTAGCTTTCTGCCTCCTCTGGAAGATGAAAACCTGAAGTACTCCTAGCACTAGCAGACCAAGAGATTGGTTCAGGTTTGACTCAGTGGGAAAAGCGCTACCCACTGAATTGCCAAGACTGCTCTCTGCAGCACATAAATCTTCACAGAGGTCTCCCATCCAAATACTGACTCAACTGAATGCATTTAGTCTGTGAAATCAGATGAGATTGGAGTCCAAAGAGGTAGAATTGCTTTAACGTGCTTTAATAACCACCAGACTTACTGTGGCATAATGCAGCTTCATAGTAAAGTAATGGACTTGAACATAACTTTCAGATTTAATAATCAGACAAAAGCCCCATTGAAGATTTGTTATATTCATATGTATATTTATCCATTATCTTACACAGCTTGAACCTATAAAACTAGAAACATAAAGCTGTTTATATTAAAAAGTACTGCCATAATGTGATAACAAAGAAATACAAGAAAAAGTCACTTTCTGCTAACACTGAACGGGGAGTTTTCTTAGAAAAAGGGACCATCCCTAAAGTTTACCCAACTCCTGCTGCATATTCAAAGCTACAGTGCACCCATCCTCACAACTACCTCAGAAAGAAGGAAATATATTATGTTTCAGCAGTGAAACAAGAAAAATACTGGTGTCATATCCCCACAGTCAAACTAGTTCCAGGGAAAGTTGAGAAACTGCCCAGGTTCCCACCATACAAGTTAAATGACATTTATAGACTGTATCACACAGGTACAAACAATATCTGAGGAAAGGAATAAAAATGAATTTGATTCACATGGTAACAGTAGACTTGGCTTACAAAGAGGGCAGAGAGGAACATTTCAAAACAATGGGCGAGAGCTCTGGAGTTTCTTTTTTAACAACAAAAAATATCCCACCCCCACAAAGTTTCCCTCAAGTAACAAGTATTATAAGCAAGATATGTTCTTCCTTTTTCATTCGCCAGTTTTCTCCACAGAAAAATATGTTGGAGTAATGTGAAATACAATGCAATTCAGGCAGCATTGCAATATCCAGGTTAACAGAGACCTAAGCCTTTATTTTGTTGAAAAGCCTTTCAAATGGAATAACAAACAAACAAACATAATACGGGGGGGGGAAAAAACAAAATTTGAGCATTTAATATATTTTTTCATCAAACCAGCATGAAGTATTTGATGCAGGGAGAATAGTATGAGTTTGAAAATCAGACCTTCTGGCAAAATATCCCCTGACTGAACGGTCTCAATTTTTTGTCACCCTTTTGCAAAGGGAACAAAAGCACTCCATGACCAGTCTTTTGACCTAGTCGGAAGAAAACCAGATAGTACTCAGAAAGCAGAAAGAGCATAGGTAAGCCATACACCAGTAACAGACTGGACATTGGGAAGGTTACTTAGACAAGATGCAGAGTACAGCACTGAAAAAACTGAGACTTGATATACATGCTAGCACCTTCCTCACCACAACCCAACTTGGAGGGGAGCAAAAGGAAGGGCAAGGGGAAGAGAAATTTAGAATCGGTCATCCCATATGGAAAGGAAAAAGGGACCCAAAGCAGGTGAGGACCAAAAGATGCATGACTATGCAGCTGAACTGACAGAAGACAAAGGGAAAGTCAGGGATTTTTTTCTGCTCCACTGTGACAATCAGTAGCAAGGGCTGAAAGAGGCTAAAATGCACTCAGAGTTTAAAGACCTTTCACCCAAATGCAGTAAAGTAGCACTACTGCCCAAAGTCTACCCTGTGATGTCACAACTATCAACACAAAACCCAGCAACATGGTATCACACAGGCACAAGCGGAGCTAAAGCCTGGCACCCCTTCCCAGAAGGCACTGGAGACTTGAGCACAACAGGGCAGAGCTCTTGGGTGAACCATCTAATGACTCAGATAAGTCCTGATACGTAAATATCTTCATATGAGGAATGAATCGATGCATATATCTGCACAAACAATGAAGCATATATATCCTGAGTGGGATGAGACCAAAGTAGGGCAGATCAAAACTCTAGCTTAATGAAGAAAAGCTGTTCTGCCCAGTGTCCAGATTATATTGCTAGACTATGATTTAGACCTGGGTTCTCCCAACCATGCTGTTAGTTTGCCCGTTTGTCAAAGAAAATTGGATGCTCCTTGCTTTTTCTCCTGTAAACACAGAATTACAACCTGTATAAAACCCTATAAGTCTGAATAAAGTCCACAAAGTCCTGCACTGGGGACCCTGATTGTGGAGGCGTGGACCCCCAGAAAGTCCAGGTCCCCACCAGCCTTTGACAGAACAGCACAGAACATCCTGACTGTAAGAGGGGAATTAATGAGAACTGAAAATCCCAGAAGTGCATTCTTTTGAAACCGATTCTTACTGGAACCAGTAACTACTGAGCTCACTGAATTCCCTCCCTTATTCTTTAAAGCCTAATACAGAAGCAATTACTAATAAGCAGAATAGAGCAAGGTAGGATTTCTGCGGTGGTAAAATCCTGTTTTCCCATTTCCTACAAGAGGAGTAAATGGAAAATTCTCTCTGGAACTAGTTGCATAAATCTGACAGCAGGGTTCACCCATGTGGGGGCTGTACTATGTCTGCCAACAGGTGGGAGAGGGAGAGGTAGGGCACACTTCCAAATAGAGAAGAGACAATAGTGTGCAATCACCCAAAAATCAAGCACACATAGGGAGTGGCTTTGATATATACAGTATGGATTCCCCATTTTTTTACATCCTACAGTCACCCTATGAAACCAAATTTGCAGCTAGGTCTTCAGCTCTCAACTCTTCTCATCTTAATGATGAAGAAGGGGAGAGGAAGGGAGATACATTTCCCCCTGCATTGGCCAATCAACTCAATTTAGCTCTCACATTTGGGGATGCCTGTGTGTGAGGGCTAGAGGGTCAGACGGAGGCCATAAAAAAATTGTCCTATTCCTGTTCTTGTACACATTTATGTCAGACACTAAAACTATCAATTCAGGGAGCATTAGGAATCACATTAGTTGACAATTAATTTAGAATGAGAGAGATCTTATTTGAAGGTATCAGCATAAGGGGGCAGGAGAAAAGTTGACCTTTCTTCCTGAACCCAGAGAGCAGGGGACTTACCACAGCTTCATTCTGCTGAGTAATAGAAGCTGATTGGTGACTGAAAAGTATCAAAGGCCTAGTGAGGACATTTTCAAATTCCAGGTCAAGCCTCTAGTCAACGGGTGGGAAGTGCCAGTATGATCAAGAAGGAGGATCCAGGAGTTCCAGGTTTGGTAGCCCTTCTAAACCTGGAGTGACAGAGGATGTGCGAGGGGGACGGATTGCCTTCCAATTCTGTGCAGACGGCACATGATAAAGGCACGTGTTCCCAGTCTCCAGGGGCCATTATTATTATTTCTGGGGTTTCACAGGTAGTTTTTAATGACTCCACTCTGGCATCAGGGACACTTGACCTTATTTGGAAGGTTTCACAGGACATGGAAAGACTCAAACTGGATTTTCCTACCTGAGGCAGGTGGCTGTATGTATCCAGGGACCATTAGGTTTCAACAGAAATTTCATCTCTACCACATATTGCTCTCACTTGATGCTGACAAAATAGTTCTCTCTCTTGCTTCTGGGGTAGGGGAGGTTGGGTTGCCGATGCTACTGACTTGCCTCTCTGGACAGCAGCCACAATAAAACTAATTAGACAAAAGTTCACTGGCATCTTCACAGCACTGCACATGTCTGAAGTCAAGAAATGGGATCACCCAGAATGAGTGACTAATGGAGGAACGCTAATAAGAGAACCTGTAAAATAGGGCAGAAGCAGTAGCAGCACCAAACAGCAGAGAGGGGAATCATGGCAGAAGAGAGAGCTGGACAGAAAGGGAAAGTAGACATTCAGTGAAGCTGAATCAGAACACAGAAGGATTAGGAAATGCAACAGAAGTGTTTTCTCCTAATAGAGAAACAGTAAACAACACTTACCTCCTGAGTAGCGCCTTGTCCCTTGGACCATTTCAGTCCTGTTGCAAGGTCCCATCCACCCCCACCCCAGTACATGAAGAGCCTTGCCAGACAATACACAAGCCTATGGAGGTGCATCTGAAAGGACTTTGGGGTTTAACAAAACTCATTTATTTATGGCCTATTGGACATGCTTGCTGACATTCACTTTATTGTGATTAATGAAGTTGCTAATATGTGACACACCATTTGAGGGGTTGCTCTTGGTTAAAAGCAATAAGCAAATAAAAGTGAAGCTTGGTTTACAAGACAGTCTTCAATTCACAACCCTACCAAACCAGAGCAAAGCAGCAGCTTAGTGGGCCAATGAGCATAGATGTTGCAGCAGAAGTAAACACGCACACAAAACTAGTAAATAGCCGAAGTGCAAGCAAGGCATTCCCTGTAGTTAAAAGGAATCATAAAAGACTTCTCATAAAAGGCAATAATGAGGAACAGTACCCGAGTTTGGAGAAAAGGAACGATCATTTAGTAGCTTACTGCTGGACCAGGGATGTCAAACAGATGGGGACTCAACGCTTCACACATGGCATGTAGATCTGTAATGGGCAGGTCCTATTAATCCCATGAGCACCATTCCCTTCTTACGCTTTGGCAACAGTCATGCAGCTTGTCCTGTCAACAAAGCAACAAATGAGCCTCTTCCTTCTCTGGCTCTTAAAACTGCCCTCTGACTCCAAGTCGCCCCAAAGCCTGGTGGGTGGTCAGAAAATTCCATTCTTCTGAGAAAGCTTTGTGAAATGAAACTACCATCGATACCCACGCAAAAAGAAAGAGAAAAAGAAAAATCTTCTTTCAAAAAGTTAAAGCTTGAGCCTGAGGAAGATGGAATGAAAATATCTGCAGAGCCTGAACTAGTGTCAGGAGACTACAAAGAGAAGGTGGAAACAGACACAGGCTCTGAAAAAATAGAATCAAATAAAACTCTAATATAGACTTTTCCCTATAATAAATAAGAGAGATGGGCTGTTCCAAAATAACAAAGAAAGGGGCTAAAAGACTGCTAAGACCTGCTGCTACGTGCTTCATCAGTATGCTGCAAAGCCATGATGAAATATGAATAATGTCTAGCCTAACGTCATCAGAACTTCTCTGATTATGCCAGGTGTTGGAAATGTGCATCTGTTCTTTGTGCAGCATTGATGGTGCACCCTTTAAAGGAAATTCTAGGAATCCACAGGACAGAAGCAGATTAGTATGGAGATCAGTGTTTGAATTTGTTAGTTCAGCGCTGCATATCTAATTCACACTGTCATCTTGGTTGCAATGTTCTTTAGCTCTATTGCTGTGAGGCTAGAAATTGAACATTCATTTAGTGCTAACAGCACCAACATTTCCAGCAAGTAGTTCCAAAGACAAATGTGCACTTTGCACTGAAATACTCACCTCTTAAAAGAAACATTCCTCCTTTTACCAGTTTATTCTTATTTGTATTTAATAGGAAAAAAAGCCAGATTTTAGTTGCAATCTTTCAAACAACATGCACAGTGGATCATGGGCGACTGGTGCCTTCTTACTTGGGGAGGGGAGGGGGGCACGTGCCCCCCACCACCCACCAGTCAGCAACCGGGGTCAGAAACCCACGACTGATCTCACTCACCAGCTTCCGGAAGTGGCCACGATGCTCCCACTCCCCAGCTGTCATGGGGGGCACTAGCACTCCCGCCAACCCCCCCCTGCCCATCACCTAAGCAGGAGCGCAGCCTGTCAGGGGGTGTACCAGCACTCTCAGGGGGTGCACACGCACCCCCGTGCACCCCCTACGCGTCATTACTACAGTGGATGTATCTACATGTGTGCTTTACTGCAGAGTTGACTAATTAGCTCTGCAGTAAAGTATCACTGATTACATGTGCACTGGTATTAGGGTGCAGTAAATTAATTAACTCCACTGTAAGATAGTACTGTCAGGGACAGTACTATCTTGTGGCACAGTTACTATGCCAAAATATATGGGTAGATGGTGATGGAGGTGGGTGGGACAGAAGGGTGCTAAAGTGCGGGGGGCTGCCTGCCACATGGCTCTGTACTTTAGCACTCTTGTGCCCCAGCTAGCCCGTCCATTGCCCAATGCCACCACCTGGAGCCCAGGGCTGACCCCAAGCCCACTGGCAACCCAGGGCTGCTCGGCCCTGGCTCAAACTGCTGCTGTCCCAACCACCTGCAGATGCTGCTCCCAGCTGCACTTGACTCCAGTGCAGGCAGCTCCAGAGTTTATCATGTCATATTAATTGCATGTGTACAGGCACCCTGAGAAAGGTAAATGCTTGGATATGTAATGGGATACTGATCAGTTTAATAAAAATGTACATTTCTATGACATTAATAGAGCATAAGTTTTACAATTTATAACACCAGAGGGTCATGTTAATACTACAAAATGTTAAATGTGGCTCATTTGAATAGACTGTTCATCTAGAAAGCTTTTATACAAAGACCACTTATTCTTATATCTTAACTAGGCCCAACCCCCTGGTATAGAAACAATCTAAGAGTAGACATGTCATCAGAGTCTCAGCAGTGTTTGCTTTTACATCCAAGCTGAGGGGCTTGGGGATTTGGGGGAGGGAGGAGAGTTTTGCTCTTTATCTTTAGTCTACATGTAATTCATATTTAATCAAACAAGATTTACCCATATTGTAGAAAGAGAGAATTCTGCCTTATGTTAATTGCACAGCCTCCTAAAAGGTAGCATCTCCTGCAGGTTTGAAGGACCTCCCCACCGTGCTATGATAACACCAACTACTGGTTTCCAGCATGATTTCCATGACTATTTTAAGGAATTTACTCTTGAGATCTGATTGAAAAATATTAACATTTTTGCGAACTTGACACAATACTGTCTTCCTCTGGTGTTGCTCAAATTTGGGGGAAAACATCATTCAAGTTTTGAATTTAAAAATCATTTTACCTGTTCTACCACCAAAAAAAAGTGAATAATTTTTGCAAAAATGTTGCCTTTCTGGTCAAAATATAAATATTTAAGAAAGCTTTGGTCAAAATTAGATCTCAAAATGCTTCCCCCAAGCTTTATATACATTTAAAAAGTTTTCATAAAAAGTTATAATTTCTGATCAGCTGCCTTTATATTCAACCAACTTATACAAAGGAAAATATTGCATCGTCCCTAGAATCCTGCGTATTACATGTGTATGTAGCACTGCAATCTAAGGAAGCTATATAGGGGAAGATGAGATAGGCTTTCATGTAACATAGAATTCACCTCTGGAAGGTTTTTACCATAAAACATTCCTAAGGCCAAAGCCTAGTAGGAAAAATATTAGGAGTAATTTTATATATATGGTTAGAAAAGAAATTTCACAGCTCTATTAATGCTCCTCAATTTACCTTCAATTGCTCATCCTCTACATGGGCTGCTCAGGTAGCTCAATGGTGACAACTGCCTGACAGAGTAACTGCTGGAAATCTCCATTAAATAAATGATATGTGTCTCAATAGCTACAGTAAGATAAATTCATACTTAACCCAATCCAAAACCCATTAACATCACTGGAATTGACTTCATCATGCTTTGGATTAGGCTCCTAAGCAGCCTTCATAACAAGTATGATTCACACTTTTATAGGGAAATTTCATTCTTGTTTAATATAAACTAGAGAAGGCAAAAATAGCAACTGCATACATATACCAATGGATTTTTTTTAATGTTTGGCGTAATAAAGCTGTTTAGATAAGGATTAACTTTCTTTGCTCGGTGATATCTATTATAGATTCAACTCCCCTTGACATGGAAACTGCATACACTTGGATAAATAGTTTGAAAAGTCCCCTAGTCCTAATGTCACTCTGCCATCTTTTGAAGTGCTATTTTATAACTTTCTAAAGCAATACAGCTGTATGAGTCACCACAGATATCCTCATTACCCCCAGAGGCAGAGTACAGTAAGGGCCTACTCTTTTTTAGAAGAGGCATTGCAGTAACAGTGTGACACATTTGCCCTGTTAAGCCTTCTCTCCTCAGGGATGCCAATCGAATGTGCTCCAAAGTGCACTGCAAAAAAAATAAATAAATAAATAACAAAATACTGTTCAGCTATAAAACTATAAGGATAACAGAGACCAATGATTAAGGCTAAGGACAGACGTTACACACAAACTGGTTTAAGTGATCAAAAACGGAATTAAACCTGTAACAGAACAAATTCAGTGCACATAAACTGCTTTCAAAATGGCTGAAACTGGTTTAAGATAAACTGGACTGAATGTAGTATCAGACTTAACTGATTTAGGTCAAACCAGTTTACAGAATTTCTGTCCCAGACCCCTTCCTGGTTTAAGTTAATTGACAGTCCCCCAGCATCCCAGCATGCTCTGCAGCCCTGGGCTGGGCTGCCCAGGGGAGCAGGGTTGACCCCACCTCTCTCCTCCCTAGCCTCAGGGCTGGAGGGGCACAGTGCTGGACCCTGCTGTGGGGCAGGGGGGAAAGCCAGCTCTTGGTAGGGGGTTTTCCCCCAGCAATACAGAGCCTCCCCGGTGGGTGTTCTCAGTTGTGTGTGCTGTGAGCAAACCCTCCACTCTTTAGATTGTGCTTGTACAGGACAGTCTGGCCAGGGCTCAGACAGGAACTGAACCAGACACTAGAGGACCTCTGGAGGTCCCTGCTAGCCCTGCTTCTCTGCGAGTCCCCCCTTCCTCCCCCACTTCACCTCAGACCTAGGGCCAAGGTCTGGCCATGCTCTCACCCTTTGGTTGCAGCAGAAGTCTGGCCATGCTCCCCTCCAAAAGCCTGGCCAAGGCTGCTTCCCCCCTCCCCTTCCAGGCACATCCCACTGGGGTCCCTGCAGGCCAGGGTGGGGGTTTAAAGCCCTCCCCAGTCATACTCAGACCTCATGCACCCCGCTCAGCTCAGCTTCCCTCTAGACTTCAGGCCACTGGATAAGGGAAGGGAGAGTTCTTTCTAGTGTCCCCTGACTTCTAGCCTGAGCCACTTCAGGCATGTGGCTGCATTTCTTGAATCAAAAGTAAATGTCTATTCACTTGCTTCTTAGTTCAATCTATACAGACTAGACCAGGGGCAGGCAATTATTTAGAGCGGAGGGCCGCATACTGAGTTTTGGCAAGCCATCGAGGGCCACATGACAGGCAGCCAGGGGCAGATAAATATTAATTTTCTAAAATTTTTAGGGGCCCTGTGGGCCGGATAGAATAGGCTGGTGGGCCATATCTGGCCCGCGGGCCGCATTTTGCCCACCCCTGGACTAAACTAACCTCCAAAGACTGAATTGAAAAATGTACAGAACTTTTTTGTCTGTACTTATCCTATGTTTCACACCTGAAGTTCACATTTGACTACATATAAAATTTACAAAAGAAATATTGCTGTGATACTTAACAGAGTCAATGAAACCTGTTTCCTCACTCTTTTAAGTTTTCCCACAAATACTATAAATGAATATAAAAAATCAGTTTTACGGCAAGAGGTAAAAATGGTGAGAAACATGGTGTCCAAGTCAATATCCCCTTACTGTCCACACACCCTTGACTCCACTGTTCAACTGCAGTGAAACTGAAGCCAACCCAAGGACTCTTAACCCCGTAACGCTATTTTTAATTTCTAGCATTCTAAGAAACTGATCAATCTAGATTTACTATTGAAAATTAAGTGCAAAATGGAAACATTAAAATTTACTTTTCACTGTTCATGTTTTGTTTTGTTTTTTACTTTTCTTTTACTTGCCTATGATAGTCATTTGTAGTGAGGTGTGAGCTGGCTGTGCCTTTTAACAATGTTTTTCTCTGGTTGCTTGTGTGCATCTTTTCTGCATCTCAGAAAAGCAACATATCTACAGATAAACACTAACATACTATAAATTTAATCATTCATCGATTGTGCAGGATGAAATAAAATCTTCTAAGGAATACAAATAGGTGTGTATGTGCATGTGTTGTGAAAAAATGATAAAATTATCTGGCAAATTCAAAACTTACTTCTCCTTTATAAGTCATTCAAGGGCCAATCCTATGTTCAGTCAGCATAGTAGTAATTTGCAATGATTAATATTAATATATTTCAACCTATGACATTGCTTTGACTCTTCCCTGCTGACTTTCAAGTGCCTCTGACCCTACATGTGACAGGGTGATTTGTGTTTCCTAAATTCATAGCCAACTTTTAGAACATGAAATTACCAAACAAGAAACAAAAGCAAATAATCAAGGACCAATTTTGTTCTCTAACTCTGTATCCAGACGTGCAGGCACGTGTGGTTTGTGGTGCTGCAAATCTCTTTGCAGTGCCACGAACTGCACGAGTTGCACATTAATCAGTGCATGATGCTGCTACTTAGAAGCGCCAGGACAAAATTTCCTACAGGGATTTCCTAGCAGAAAAAAAAAAAAAATCCAGAAAAAAAGTGGTGCAACCCATGCGAAAGTGGCGAGTGCTGGGACAAATGCAGAGACAGGGGAGCAGGCAGCCCAGGGCTCTCCAATCTCCGCATGCTGTGAAGCCCCCATGCTGAGGCACCCTGGGCCCCAGCCAGGCTGCTCCCCTGTCTCTGTGTGTCTCAGCATGGGGGCTTCACTGTGGAGCCCCTGCACTGAGGCACCACAGAGCAGCTGGCTGGGGCCCAGGGTGCCTAAGTGCGGGGAGGTCCACCAACATGTGGAGATGGTGGAGCAGACAGCCCAGGTTCATGTTAGTTGTCTGCTCCCTGATTTCCACATGCCACTTCCCAACTGGACAGGGCACAGGGTGCCTCAGTGCAGGGGATGACTAGCCCCATACTGAGGCACCCTGTGCTGCAGCCTCCCACCTCCCGCAGCATGTGGAGCAGCAGAACAATGTGTCCAGCTGCAAAGCACACAGGCAGGGGCATGCGCTGCGGCATAAAGTAGCAGCACAAATTTGTGCTGCTACTATTTGTGGGCATGCTCCTGCTCATGTGGACCCAGCCTAAGAGTTCAGAGGAATGAGTTTGAGCCTTGCTCTAGACTCATATCAAAGGTTGTCAACCCAGTTGTAAATGGGTATCAGAAATTGGCAGGCCTAGACTGTACTAGTCATGGCTGCTAGGTTTGGATAGACCTCTGACTCTGACCTTCCCTTTTTTTAAACCTCAGATAGAGTGTTGATTTCATGCAAAAGTTCCAGAAGGTCTGGGTGGGAATAGCATGTAGACCAGTTCACCCAGCCATATTCATGGCATTCCCCACAAGGCACTAAGCATATTGACACTGATCCTGAAAAGCAGTTGACCTGGCTCCCATGTTTGTAGGCTCTGAGCCAGCAAACTCAATCCCCTAAATTAGGGAGACCACCATGAAATGCCCCTGCCCACAACCCCTTTTTTTCTTTGACATATGCATATAATAGAAACATTTATACTAGAGCTGTGTTATAATGCTGATACTGACTTCTTTTGCTAGTCACAAGATTAACTGTCCCTTGAAAGATATATTGAACCTGGCATTGCTTTAGCCAATATTTACCTCACAGGTCAATAAATCTCAGTGTTGAATTCAATAGAATTCAATATCTGCTTAATATAGTTAGAATAAGAATTACTGAGCAGACGCATGAATACGATGGTGGTGTCTGACAACACCAAAGTCTGTCAATGTTTCCATTATAAATTTATATTTACAGGGACTTAAAACTCACTGGCAAACCTTGTCCCAAGCTAAAAAAAAAGTTGCCATCCAAAGTCACAACCAGGGATTAAGACTATTTTTAAAAAACTAATTTTTGAAAACATAAAAAAAATATTCATTTAAATGTTAAGAAATAAATTAATTAAGTTTAGCAGGTTGGAAGCTTTATGGTATTTTATTACATTTTTACCCAAAAAATAAACAGACAACTTCTAATTAGAACTCCCACTGAATGGAAGAAAGATGAAACCATTAGTGCAAATGGCATACCACATCGCTAGTTGGAACAAACTCAGAGCTAACATTAAGGGAAACTCATTACCATCTGAAAGCTACTTGGCGATCTTCATGGAATCAATTGAGGATCTCATCCCAGGGTGAAGTATGGCATAGTGGAGAGAAACAAACTGGACCAAGTGCTTGCAAACCACAAAAACTCTATATGATGGTCCTCACTGATTGGCCTGGTGGATAAGTGTTCACTAGAATCTTTTGTTACAACATGGAGCTTACCACTCCCACAAGCAGGAGCTGGTGCAGGCAGCTCACCTCTGGTGAGCTGGGGTGGCAGAATAGTGGGACTTGACCTGCTAGACCACCCTGTGATCTCTGTGGCTCAGCCACTGCCAGCAGGTACCCAGGCCATTGGTACCTGGGGGGTTGCAAGGCTTCTTTGGCCCACAGCTACAGGATCTTGGAGTACTGTGGGGGGCAAAAGGGGACTCGGCATCTAAGCTGGTCCAAAGAGGTGGGCAATCAAGCACAAGTGGCCCAAGTAGTCCACTTTAAGGGCCTGGAGCTGGCAGCTGCCAGGTGCCTGATAAGGGCAGCCATTTTAGATCTGGGGCTGCCCCTATCAACAGGGGAGTTCTGCTGCTGGAGGCCAGGCAACAACATCGCCTGGCTGGAGGGCTGTTGGTATCATCTGGAGGTAAGGGAGGAGCTGTAGGGGATGGTCGGAGGCTCCTGATCCTAGGTACGAGCCAAACCTGCCCCCTGCTGGGAGTGGGTGGCCTGGTGGGGCTCCCAGTGGCGCAGGAGCCCCCAGGAAATGCCAGGCCAGTTACCACCCCGGTGAAAGGTAGGTTGGGGTGCCTTAACTCCTAGCCCCCACAACCGGGTGGGTTACCCCTTGTTTGGAGGGCCTAGAGGGTGGACCCCTGGAGAGAGAGAAAAGGCCATAGACTCAGGCCTGTTTGAACTTCCCCTGACTGGCCCATGCTGGGGCCAGGACCAGCAGGGTCAAAGGGCCAGGGGCCCACCGCAAGGGACGCCCAAAAGCTGAGGACCTGGGGTTCTGGCTGGCCTGGAGGTGGGCCAGGGCTAGTAGCCCAAGGTACCGGGGGGACCACACCCAAAGGGGAAGTGGTTCAGGGAGCTATGTTGCCCAGTATGAAGGCGGATGAGACCGCCTGAGGAGAGGAATCCAGACAGGGTTCAATTAGAAGGATTCTGGGGCCCAGAGTGGGGGACAGTGATAATGAAAACATCTAGATGCCTTCTGCGAGGCTTGGGCTGCAGTGTAGGGGAGGAATGGAGCCGCAGATAGCGCCCCCTAGCATTGGGGCAGGAAATGGGCAACCTCCTGCTTAATTACATCAATTAACTAATTAATTAACAACAAGGCGTGGCGGACAAGAAGGCGGGCGGTAAGCCCAGAAACAGGTGGTCAGGCCGCAGGGAAAGCGGCCCCGAGAAGGCCCCCTGTTACAGGTGGTCTTTCATCATCATCATTAGCAGCCATCAGCCTCAGGAGACCATGGGGATTGCACCTTTGGTAGGTTACCAGGCACCACCACAGTTTCTTGAGTTGCTGAGAAGTCCAATGCACATCAGGCAAATCCTCCGGAAAATTGCACATACAAACTTGGTTGAGATTGCACTGGCATGCTGAGTACTGTTTTGTCTTGCATGCCTCTTCTCTAGCTCATCATTGACCCTCTCCATCTTGAAGCAATATAGACCCTGCTTCACAGTGGTTTTCCACTTGCAATGGTCTGAAGCAATTGATTCCAAGTGTTGGCCATCAATGTGCAGCTCACACATGTTTTTCTTACAGACACCAACAAAAGAGTCTGGGCCATCCAAGTTGATGTTTGCCAGTGGCCAGATCACCATATAGTATGTCCTTGTGGATTTGCCCATCACTCATATGGTTTACATGACCTAACCAATGAAGGTGTCTCTGTCTCAGGAGCAAAAACATACTGGGTATATTGGCCTCTTCCAGAACAGCAAAGTTAGAGATTTTATCATGCCATGTTATGCCCAGGATACAGTGGAGACATCAAAGTTGGAAACTGTTCAGTTTTCTTTCTTCCTTGGCATAATGAGTCCACATTTCATTGCCATACAATAGAGAGCTAAATAAGCAAGTGCTGTAGATGGACACCTTTTTCGACAGAGCAGGTGCTCTGTTTTTTCAAACTCTTTTGAAGTTTAGCCATGGTATTGCTTGCTTTTCCAATGTGAGCATTAATTTAAGCTTCCAAACCAAGATTTTGCAAGATGGTGGAGCCCAGGTAAGTGAATTTTTCAACCACCTCCAGGTATCCAGTATGAAAAAAACAGAGGGTTTTTCCATCTATTGACTCCTCTGTGAAATCCTATGAAATACAACCTTTCATTTCTACCCAGGAGAACTTTTACAATCTTTTCTCTGATGCCTGATGAAGGGCATTTGTGCCCGAAAGCTTGCAATTAAAGACATTTTTTTGCAAAAATTTTGTTGGGCTAATAAAAGATATCACCTCTGTCCACAAGCCCTGATTGCCTCAACCAGTTCCAGGCTTTCATAATTTATTCTAACTTTGGGAAGTCAGTCAACTTGTTGACCCATGACTACTATCTTTAGGCTAATGGTCTGAATGAAATCCTCACAAGCACAAGAAAGTCTATCCATGAGACATTGCAGTCCTGCTTCTGAATGACTAACAATTGCTGCATCATCGGCAAAAAGTATTTAATGGACAAGAACTTCTTGGGTTTTTGTTTTCACTTTGAGACTAACAAGATTAAACAGTTTTCCATTGGATTTTGTCTGAATGTATACTCCTTCTGAACAGCCACTGAATGCATATTTGAGTAGGACAGTGAAGAAAATCCCAAAAAAGCATCAGAGCTAGGACACAGCCCTGTTTGACATCACTCTTGATTTCAAATTCTTCCAAATGTGACCCAAATTGCACCATTCCACACATACCGAACTGAAAAGACTTAATGATGCTCAGGAGCTTAGGAGGCCAGCCAATCTTCTTCAGGATTCAAAACAAACCATCTCTGCTGACAAGATCAAAAGCGTTGGTGAGATCAATAAATGCTATGTACAAAGATTTCCTTTGTTCATGGCACTTTTCTTATAGGTGTCTCAAGGAGAATATCATCTCCATTGTGGATCTACCACATCTGAAACCACACTGAGAGTCAGGGTAGGCTCTGTCCACAAGGGTCTGCGGTCTTAGCAAGACGACTTTGATGAACAGCTACCCAATGATGTAAAGCAAGGATATACCCGAAAGTTATTGCAGTCGCTAGTATCACCTTTGTTTTTGTACAGTGACAATGCTTGCATCCTTCATGCCTTGAGGAACTTCACCTTGCTTCCAACACATACATATTAATTCATGCAGATGGAAGAGGAGGACAGATTTCCTGCACTTAATAACTTCAGCCAGTACGCAATCCGAACCTGGGGCTTTACCACAAGCAAGCTGATCAATGGCTTATTCTACTTGGTCTGTGGTAGATTCATGGTAAAGCACTGTCAGGGTTGAGAGGTCTCTCCCCAAACACCCCATGCACCTGGGGGTTACACTAGACAATAAGCTGAATATAAATCAACAGTGTGCCCTTATTGCCAGGCTAACAGCATATTGGGCTGCATTGGTAGGAATATTGCCAGCAGATGAAGGGAAGCAATTATTCCCCCCTATTCAACACTGGTAAGGACACACCTGGAATACCTTGTTCAGTTTTGGGCCTCCCACTACAGAAGGGATGTGGACAAATTTGAGAGAGTCCAATGGAGAGCAATAAAAATGGTGACTGGGCTGGGGGGCATGACTTCTGAGGAGAGGCTGAGTGAATTGGGCTTATTTAGTTTAGAGAAGAGAAGACTGAGAGGGGATTTAATAGCAGCCTTCAACTACCTGAAGGGCAGTTCCAAAGAGGATGGAGCTGGACTGTTCTCAGTGGTGGCAGATGACAGAACAAGGAACAATTGTCTCAAATTGCAGCATAGGAAGTTTAGGTTAGATATTAGGAAGAACCTTCTCACTAGGAAGGTAGTAAAGCAGTGGGACTACCAGGTTATCCAGAGAGATTGTGGACTCTCCATCCTTGGAGGTTTTTAAGACCCAGCTAGACAACCCCTTGGCTGGGGTGATCTACTTGGGGATGGTCCTGCTTTGAGCAGGGGGTTGGACTAGCTGACCTCCTGAGTTCCCTTCTAAACCTCATTTTCTATGATTTTATGAGTCAGTTGGGTGACAATGTCCATGAAGGTGGCCTGGTGCATAAAGAATGTCTGGACCCACTGTTTTTTTTTTTTCCCCAGGTGTCCAGGAAGATCTGTTTTCACCAGTCACTGCTAGCAGTGCAAGCCCAGAACCACTACTTGATGGTCTAGAAGGTGGAGCAACTTGGCATCCATGGAGTCCTGGGTAGCCTCGTCCTCATCAGCTATGTGAAAGTCAGTGGTTCAATCCAAGACACTTGGCAGGCACAGGGTATGTTGGGTAGCCCCATGTGGGATGTCTGTCTGCTGGCTTGGGGCACACACCACATGCCATGGTGACCAGTTGCTGTATCATGTCCAAATGGGTGCACATAATGTCCCACAGCCCCCAGTGAGAATTATGCAGGGTGACAAGCAGGACATGCCACAGCTCCTGAATCTGCCTGTTTGGGCACAGGTGGCTGGACACCATGGCAGGATACAGGCAGGCTCAGATGCAGAGGCATGTGCAATTCACATTGGAGGGTAGTTCCTCTGGGGCTTTTCTTGAAGTTTAGGGCTAGGCATAGGGGAAGGTCTATGGTGACATGTCAAGTGGGTGGGGCATATTTGCCCAAGCCTGGCAGCCGATCAGGGGTAGCCTATGTGCTCCACTGTGCTCAGCAGTCTCCTGCAGTGCAGAGAGCCCACAGGGCATGCTGGGAAGTGTGCAGGAGTAACCCCACCCTGCTGGCTTCAGCCAGGTCAGGTAGCCTGTGTGCTCCCCACACCCCCAAGGTTAGCTTGCTATTAATCTAACCTAGGCCTCTTACAGAAAAATCTTGTTAGTTGGATTGATTTTTCCTTGGGCTTTTTGACCATCTGTACTAAGCCTACGGTGGGTGCATAGGTTGAAGACTGGCTCAAGCCATAAAATACAGATCTCAAAAGCTAAAAAGGATGTTTTTGGTTTAATCTAAATAGGCATTTGCAGATCTTGATCTCTGCTAGGAACACCCGCAAATTTCAGGCTTACACCATGGAGTTTATTTGGATCAGTTCGCAATGCTTTAGCAAGCCAACCCTTTTTCAGGGACTGTAATTTCTGTGCTCAGGGCACAGTTTTCCTTTTTAACAAAGTTATGTGTTTAGCATTAGATCAAGTGTGTGACAAATAACTGCTGAGGTTCCTGGCTAGTGAGAACTGATCCATGCCTAACCAGTACTTGCCCAGACATGCAACTGAATCCTACTGGCATAAATGTTTACCTGTTCATATTAAGTCCTCTTGCAGTAAGAAATTAAATCGCAGAGGTCTCAGAGCAGTGGGTAATAGGTGAGTCTATATGATGTATGCATTATCTGCAAGCATTTTCATCTCATACATCAGGTACATTATAAAAATATTCCGGGAGTGACATTTATCCTTTTGTCCACTAATAAGGTTCATAGCACAGACTTGAGCTGTATTGTTTGGATCCATGCACAAGCTTCCAGAAAATAATTCAGGGTGCATAGCTCCACAGTTGTAGCCAGATCTAGTCACTGTTATTCAGCACAAACTTTAATAGACAGTTCTGAAATTACCACTAGCTTTTCACACTTGATATTAATAAACAAATGCTTATAACTATTGTAGAACTCCACTACCCTCACTGTGACACAGGAAAGACTTCATTTATGCAGACTTCCTGTCATGTCTTGGTTCATTTATATCATTCAGTTCTTTGCTTGACTCTTACTCAGAGCTCTACTACATATTCCACTACTGCTTCCCTCTCTGCCAACCACATGCAGAGTGATTTAGCTAGTAACCTGAAAATAAGGGACAAGTGGACAGTTAGTTTCCAGGAACAAGAGAAGTTTCAGTATGGGGCTATTATTTAGGTAGATATAAGGTGGTAAGAAAAAGTGAATTCTGGATACCACTACATCTTCAGGGAAGACTGTCAGAGATAGACATAGGAGTCTGACAAAAGGCTGATGTTGTTTGTTAGAGGACTCTTTACATTTAGTATCCAGTCCGCTCTTCACTTTTTTACCAGAGGGAAAAAGGGACATTTCTATGCTGTTTATTATGGTTAAACATAAAAACCCTGAATAGATTTTTCTAGTCAGTTAACCATATTCTTGAGGGAAAACATAAGGTGGAATAATTATTAAAGAGCATTCTCAGTAATACTCACATCTTTATTATGTCAGCCCTATGCCAAAAAAAGAAGATTTATAGTAAAAGCCACTTACATTTTTTTCTTCACAGAACCAAGCCATCTGCCTCAAATACAAGATCAGCCTCTCTGTTAGATGAATTCACATATATTTTAAAGCCCCGGAGTAACCATTTGAATGGAAATTGGACACTGCTTGTCGTTTGCAAAGCTTTCTTAACCAGAGAGACTTCACATTTGTTCAATTAAATGTGTGTATGTGCAATACACTTTATGAAATTTATCCTGAAACAGTGAGGACTGGAATAATATTTGAGGCAGATGGTACAGCTGCCACACTGAGAGAGCCATCTTGGCAATATATGAAGGGATTGAGGGGACTGGGAAGCAGGAATCAAAATATCACACTATTAAGAATATCGTCTGTATAAATCAGCAATGAGAAAATGTTTCCAGTTTCCTTCCCCTATTCCACAAATATTGAACTCACTTAGTTTTATCCAAAGAGAATTTGTGAACTGAATCCAAGAAGCCTCGAATATATGCAGGATTTGCTGTTTTGGGGATTCCCTTCCCCCCTACTTTAAAAACCGAAAGGATCTGCAACATCTTTTTCAGATCCTTGCTACAACAACTGCATGCAAAGGGAGCACAAGAAAGTGGTTCAGAGGCTGAGAGTACCCAAGAGAAGGGAAAGCTGCTCCATCTTTTGCATGCATCCTGCAAGACAAAATAGTCACGATGTGACACAGATATTGGCACCTTTATCAATCCTCAGGTTGCACCTTCAAGGCTTGCAATTAAATCCTGGCAAATGGATGGATATAGGAAATTAAAAACCTTCCCACAAAACCTTCACCCGTTTCTGAGTCTTTCTGGAGTACAAAAGTGTTCAGGTAAATAGATAATTGGTCTTTTCTGCCTTATTAGAATTGGAAATGCCAAATTATGAAAGGAAAGGACATTTGAGGCATTGTTGCCCATTAGAACTGGATAGGAATTCACCTGACCCTTTCCTGGAACAGCTGTCTGGGCAGCATCCAGCCTGGCATTACAAAGTCAGTATTTCGGATGAGCAATATGTCCTAAATTCACCAATAAATAGTGTCTCCCTGCTCTCCCCATTTAAAAAAAAATAGAGAACATATGGAAACAGACTGGAGTTCTGGTCAGCCTGCAAGTTAAAAATTCACTCCTGGCTCAATGCAGGTAGGATGGTAGGGAAGCTTTTTTTGTGAAAAAGAGCCCCTGGCAGATTAAGAATGAAGAACCTTACTGCATACAGTACTCTGGTCTCCTGTCTGAATATTGGCTGACCAGAAGCTGAGAATAAATCCATGATCCCCCACTGAGATACTGATTAGGCTTCAACAGCCACAGAAGCTACAAGATTGGAAACAACTAAGCAAAAACACAGGATCCTGAGAATGCTTTGGAAAGGTCTTTAAAAACTGTATCAACTTGCCTCCACTCCTCTGCTTTTTTTCCCTTTCCTCTCCTTTGTCAGTGCCTCTGTCTCCCTTTTTCAACCTATTTTTTCCTTCCACACAAATACCTAAAAGAATTCTAAGGCGGTCATTACTGGCATGCGTCTTCGCTATCGTCTAAGTGGCCATTTTGTCAGCCTCTACACACCCTTGTCACCCTTACGCACCCAGAGGAATTCTGTTCCTGGACAAATTGCCCTGTCCATTGTGTGCAATGTAGTTAGTCATGCAGAGTAAAAATATGTAGTAGCAGCCATGCACCTCCTCGGACATGCACCAGCCTTAAATACCCGCAAATGGAGTCAATCAAAATCCACGACTACTGGATTTGGACTGAGAAACAAAAAAGGGTTAGGTTGGTGTGTCCTTCTTCCCTCTTTTCCCCCATAACTCCATGGCTAGAGTTCTCCTCTAGAAAACTGGAGGCCCTGGGCTCTAGGCCAGAAGGAGTTTGACCCTGGATGTCCCTGACTTCCCAGAACAACACTAACCACCACACCTCAGGTCAACCATTATCCAATGCCTTCTCTGACGCTCCTTTGGAAGCTGTCCTAATCACTCACTTATCTGGGGGAAAAGATGGGAAAGCATTAACTCACTCGGTTGCCAGGCTACATGATTATATAGTCATCTATGCACATGAGGCTACACTTCCAGAAACAGAATTACTTTGAATGCCTATGTGCCAAAAATGCCCTGAAGATAATCTGCATTTTCTTTAATGCTTTGCAAATTATGACTGTAAAATGCACTAAGTTGTGGGTTTAGTGGCACATTACTTATCGAAAGGGGTTTTTTTCAGTCCTTGCTCTTTTAGCAAGTTCTTCACACACACACACCCCCCAACCTCTCCTTTCCTGCTGGTAATACTATGTAAGATATGCCTCAGGGCACAAGTTTCTAATAATGTTCTACTCTTGCTTCCCAAGCATTTATAACAATTGCAGCAGCAATTTTCAAATAATAAAAAGTAAATTCATAGGACTCAACCTTTTCTTTATTTGCAGGGAACTTTGGCCATGCTGAAGTTATTGCAAACTATATCACTGCTAGGAAATGTCTTTAGTTTTTAACTATTGTCTTCTTATAACTCAGAAGTATGCACTGCTGTAAACACCACAATGCACTACAATGCTAGACAAGCTATGAAAAGTAAGCATCTTCCCTTACTCATTTATGTCCAGGCTTCATTTTATCTCCATTTTAAGGGCCAGTATCTGGCAGATAATCTCTAATAAAACCGAACGCATAAGTCAGCTAACTCTGCTTAGTTATTTTTCTACTACAGTAAATATGTTCACCTGCCCCAGCATGTAAATACTCATGATAAAAAGGCAAAAGGCTCAGAAAACTCAGAGAACAAACTCATAGAGTATCTAGAGCAAGGATGGCATGCCACGCCACAACTGGCACAGGCAACCTCTGGGTACGGCAGGCAGTAGAGCAACAGATCGGGCACAAAGCAGAAAACAGAACAGCAGATCAGGCATGGGAAGAGGATCAGAGTGTCTCTTGGGGAGGGTGGCACTAATTTGTGGAGCACCTACCAGAAAGGGTTGGCTGGCACTGCTGACTGCCTGATGCAAGAGGGGTTTGGTCCTCATGAAAGCATCCAGGGAATGAAACCTTGGAAATGGCCTCAGATTTGGGGGCCATCTGGGCATCAGCAAAAAGACCTGCCCCCTTGTACATCTACAAGACCTGTCCTCCTAACTCTCAGTCCATGGTAGCAGAGATCCTGTTAGGTCCTCAGGCATACAAGCACTGTACTTTCTGTGGGACAGGAATGGGACATGATGAGAAGGAATAAACCTTGTGTTTATCTACGATGATATTCACCAGTTCACCAACAGAGCACTATACAAAGCAACCACAGTATGCTTCTGTCCTGGCAACCCCTCCTTGTCCTTCCTCTTCCCACCCAACAAATACCCCAGGTATATGCCAGCCACATCTATGGTTCTGCAAAATCTTTGTGGTGGAATTAACAGCCTCTCTTGTGGCCACACAGATCCCACCCTACCCATTCCTATTCATTTCCACTTGGCACAGGCGGTGCTTTCTGACAGGGCAGGAAGCAGCAGATCAGGACAAGAGGTGGTACAGCTGGGGCAGGGCACCAGCCTCAAAGGGGCTCTGGCCATCCTCAAAGGAGACACAGTGAGGCAACCCCTGGGATTGTCCCAGGCTGGGATATAGGGACCCAGGAACAACAGAAAGCCCTGGAAGCAGTGCAAGGATAGAACTGGTCCCTTGGCATAACTCCATTCCACATTTTCCTGGCTAGGATTCCTCTTTGCACTGCTTTATCCTTTGTCTGGGCAGACTTTCCTCTCTGATGCATGGCACAGAGGAATCATGAGTATTTGGGAATGAACTGCACATTCTTCTCCCTCCCTGCCACCAATTATCTTCAATCCATTCTGAGTTACCACAGTGACAAAATGCACCTTCCATCTATTATTTTTCCTGTCAAGAATTAATTAATGGAAATCAAGGTTCAGCTCCTTCAAATAGCACTGGAATGAGATTGTCACCACAGAATCATTGATATTACCGACAGGACGGGGAGGAGGGAGGAAGGCGGGGGGGAGGGAGCGGGGAATCTCAGATCCTCTCTCTTCTTCCTCCAGGAGCTCATACAGAATTGTTCCCTACTGCTGCTCAACAGTTTTTCTGAGCTATTGGGTGAATCCCCAGATCCCACCGTCTATCACAGTTGCTCTGTCACTCACAACAAACAGGCTTAAAAAGACCCCCAAGGCTTCCTCCTGCATTGGCAACTGGTCCACTGGTACAGAAGCACCGCAATGGGTCCTCTAAAGCCCCTTTCCCTGCAGCCTATACTACAGATGACATTCCTACGACATCTCTATGCCTCAGTGATCACTGGGTGCAGCTCATGTGCCTCAGTTGCATGTGCATCGTAAACACAAAGGTTGAAGCCTGGATTTGGCGTTATATTTTGCTGAGAAATTAAGAAAAGTCTGTTCATGCCCAGTCTTTTCAGATCTCAGGTGTTGTGACTACCAGTTCCTACTGCAACATGGTTTGAGTAAGTACATGCAGCAGGCACAGCCAGGTTAGCTTTACTCACTGTCCATCAGATGAATAGGCTAGCCAACAGAGGGAATAGGTATAAGGTTGCATAGATCCAAAGTTTATCAGAATTATCCATCTTTTATATACAGGATATATCATCAGCCCAGTCATTAGCTGATGAATATTTAGCTGCATAGATGCATTCCCTGATCACAAGATTAGTTAGTAAGCAGAATAGTGATCACATACCAAGCATAGCCCACTGATCATGTAGCCCACTGAGGTGGAACATTAGATGGGGGCCTCAAGATCTGGGTTCCATTCCTGGCTCTGTTACCCAGCCAGAAATCTACTTTGCTAGTTTACACCTCAACCATAAGATCTATGGATGATCATTCCAAAAAACTTCCATTATACTGCATTTGTTCTCAGTTCCACTCAAGCCTCTTAACTTGCAAGCAACAGAAGACCTGATGTGCTGCTATCCAGGGCCCCTTTTAATCAGGAAAGTGTACCTTAACTTGATTCAGATTCACTCCTTTTGAAGTTCTGCCTCCCCTGTACAGTATCAATGCTTTAAAACAATTCCCCTGTTGAAGTATTCCTTCCATTTTCTCATTACATGAACAGACTTCTCTGATTAAAAGATTTCTTTTTACTAAAAGTATGCTGAGTTTTTTAAATGAAGGACCTTCTAGGGTCAAATCTAGCCACTATGGGTGCATCCAGACAAGTGCAGATGTGTGGTATGTGGCGCTGCAGACCCACCTGTAATGCCACATACCACACACGCTGTACATGTAGGTGTTCCCTGCACTGCTACTTTGCAGTGCAGGGTGGGGGAGGCTGACCCCAGGAGATCCCAGGGTCAAAAAAACCCACACGTAAAAAATGTGGGCTGGCGCATGTGGCAGCAGCAGTGCCACCCAAAACCAGAGCCTGGCTGGACAGAGCCAAGCTCTGCCTACCAGCCAAGCTCCCTGCTGCAGGAGTACAGCAGCTGCAATTCCCAGAGGCCCCAAAGACCCCAGGTAAGACTTCTGAAGACAGCACAGTTGCTGGCCCCAGCCTCCCTCACCCCACCTGGGGTAACATGCCATACACCAAAACGTGCATGGCACAGGTGTTCTGTGGAGACACGTAGCAGCAGCACAAGCCACTACTACTTGTCCCTGGGGAAACGCATGTTTCCACTCATGGGGATGCACCTTATGTGGGCTTATAAAAGTAGAAAGCGATCAGCAGCATCTAAATAGTAGACCTCTCCCCTGAATCACAGGAATAATGAGAGTCTGTAAACTGCTCACAGGTGTTGTGACTACCAGTTCCTACTGCAACATGGTTTGAGTAAGTACATGCAGCAGGCACAGCCAGGTTAGCTTTACTCACTGTCCATCAGGTGAATAGGCTAGTCAACAGAGGGAATAGGTATAAGGTTCCATAGATCCAAAGTTTATCAGAATTATCCATCTTTTATATACAGAATATATCATCAGCCCAGTCATTAGCTGATGAATATTTAGCTGCATAGATGCATTCCCTGATCACAAGATTAGTTAGTAAGCAGAATAGTGATCAAATACCAAGCATATTCCTATGATTAGGAAAAATCTGGCACCTACACTAGCTGTATTTTCTAAATCCTGGTATATTATAAATGTACTTTGTTGGTGTCGTTCTGCTAACCTGTCTGGTACTAAGAGACTAGACAGATATGGCTTATCATCACTACTCTCAGCCTCCCTAATTCTTCCCAGCTGTTTTTCAGGCCTTCCTAGTTAATTCTAACAGCTGCTTCTGCTGTACAGATGCAGCCACCATCAATCTGTCATACTGTCTCTTCAGGGGGGCTTTCCTCATTTAAGCCTACTCTTCCAACAAGGCCTACAATACACTCCTTGAAGACCGTTCCTCATTCTATGAATAAGGTTTTCATTTTAGCAGGTCTGAGTTTATCCTAACTTGTTCTTAATCCATACAAAGAGTCTGCCAGAAGGCAATATAAGCCAAAGGTAGACAGTGAAGTGTGACAGCAAAGGGTAGCAGCTTAAATACTACCTTGAGCAAAGCTATAAAAGTGCACGTACTCCATTACATCAAAATGCCCACAGTCAAACTTTCCAAGATGAATGCCAGAGTCCATCTTAGGCACCAGTCTGAAGTTTTCAGAGAGCTCAGTATATTCTTTTGGCCAAAATAGATATAAAGGCATGTTACAAAACTTATTACTTTGTTAAAATCTGACCATGTTCAAGAGTGACTCATAGTTTTTCAGTATACCGGAAACTTTGTTCTGGCCAGCAGTAACAGGAGAGCAAAAGTGATGATGCTTGACCCCAAGAGGTTTGCATCTGACCCTCATTTCTCACCTCTTTTCTCACTAATCCTGATTTTAATTATCTACAAATTTGTACTTACTCAAAGGCTAACATTCAATTTATCTATGGAAATTCAAATTGCCCCATGTAAAAAACAGGTTTGTCAAACCTTAATGAGATCATTATTATTCATGCTAAATATGGTTGGAAATGCATTAATAGCAAAATGCTTCCCTTCATTTCCACAGAACTGGGGACAGAGGTGAAACCCTCACTGTCTATGGGTAATAGCTTTGCAGTTTGTGCCTGGGTTGTCAAACAAACAAAAGGCCCCACTTCAGAGTCCTACTACTTTAGAGTACAATGCATACAACATAACCTGGCTAGTTACCTAGAAGAAACAGGCTATGTAACAGTAAAACAAAACCTTTACCAGTCTCAATCTTTGCTTCAGACCCTTCACGAGCTGAAAACACTGTAAAGACAGCACTCTTAGCCCCAAAGGAAGAAAAAATTTAAATGTTCCTCACATCTCCCTCTTCTGAAGTGGGGTGGCTTAGAGCCAGACCATCTTAACCTCATAATTAAAAGGTTGGGGTTCAGCAAAGATTGGATATCTTTAATATAAATGGTAGGAATTTTTTTTAAAGCATCTATTTTTTCCCCCTGGAAGATTCCCGAGTACCAAACAGCTGCGTTAATGAAGGCACTCGGGGCCCCAAAGATACAGATTTACACTTAGTGGAACTTTCACAAGCAGCTAGGGTAGGCACCCATCCCCATTTAAAACAACAGAACTCCAATCACTCCGAATCTTTAGAAAATTTCATCCCATATCTTCTATCATTGACAGCACTGAGCACTTAACTTGGATATACAAGGATGATCAGTGCTTTGGGAAATTCTGTTTGATTCAGTGGGCAGAACCTCTCTTTCTTCAAGTCAGTACCAAACCAACATGGACTACTGGAGGTGGCATCTTATAAATCAGGCATAAAATAGAGGTCACGACTACTTCAGACTATTAAGAATCTCAATGCAACCTCCAGAAGAAACTAGGCGTTACCTCTGGTGTCCTGGCCACATTCCATCATAGCTCATTGCATTTTGACTACCTACCTTTTCTCTGCATTTTCAGCTATAGACGGCACTCTGATTCACTTCCTATCCTCTCAGGCTACCGGACAGTGTCAAGCAGCAGCCCCCATGTTCCGCTCCTGAGCCAGCTGCATTGCACTGAAGGAATGAGCTTGATGAAACAATTCCTGCCTCTATGTACATTCCTTTGTGAAGAATACAGAAGCTTAGTTAAGCTGTTTGCAAACTACTATGTTGAAAGTTGAGCTTGGGAAGTACTGATTATTACTACTGTGTGAGCAGAACTGAAGGATAGAGGAGAGGCCACTACAAGAACAGTAGCGTAACAGGGTGGGGGAGCAGGGCACCTGCCCCAGGTGCCAACTTAGAGGGGAAGCCAGTATGGCCCCTTCCCCTCAAGAGTCTTTACCATGTCAGGGCCAGCCCTGTGCCACCTGGCTGTAGGAGCCTGGCAGGCACAGCCCCATGTCCAGTAGTGTATCTTAAGGGGGAGAGGAGTGGAATGACACCCCTGCCAAGAGGCACAATGCTGTACCAGGGGGGGATGACACAAATAGGGCATTAGGAGTGTACCCAGGGAGCTCATGCTTACCACCTGTCCCTCAACAGCACCAAGCCAAACCCATGCTGCTACAGTGAGGAGAGCCGAGCAGGTAAGACTCCTCTCCCCTCCCTGCCCTCAGCCACTCTCAACTAGTTAGCATGAGTCCCCTTCCTCCCCACCTCCACCTCTACCCTGAGCACTGAAAGAGCTCGGCTTTGCCTCAGGCCAAGAACATTGACAAGAAATAAGGCCTTTGATGGTGTTATTTGGGCAGCTTGGTCAGGGTGGACAGACATGATGAGAGACACTCAGGCTCCATCGTTTGGTGCAGAAGAGAAAAATTATCTTATGGAGGTCCTGCTGCAAAATGACGGCCAACACATTTGCCTTCAGGGAGAATTTGAACTGCTGGGGACTTCCATGATAAAATCTCTAGAGTCTACAGTTTGAGCTAAATATCCAGGTTATTTTAGGTAGGGGCCATAACAGTCTTCTTATCTGCAGACTGGGTACAAAAAAGTAACAAGTAACCCACCTTGATCAGTGGGTGTCTGCCTGTCAGCAATAGATCTCATGGCAATTTAAAATGGGCAATAAGGTAATTTCGCTGGTCAGAGCTCTGAATACAGCAAATAAAGCACCTGGATGCTGTGATGATGGCTATATTAACAAGGGATACAACCCTACAAGAAAGAGTACTGATGACACTGGAATCCAAAATGCCAGCCTTTCCCCCTAAGGAAAATCTGCAGATTGAATCAATCTTTGTCACAAGTGCAACTGTATCCACACTCTAACTTCATTTCTCCGAAGTACCCCTGGAAAGCAGTGTTTTTCAGAGGCACAACTGCAGCATCAGAAAATGCTAACTGACCTATAATTCTTGGATGCTGTTTTCAAGGACTCACAGGGGATCTGGAGACATGCACAGAAACCCAGTTACCTGGCATTAGCTCTGTCATCTTGAGTGATGAAAACCCATTGATTTGGGGTTTTAGAAAAAATCTGACACATTCAGGAAGTTTGACACTTCTGAAATCATCCTGATGAGTTTTGATGGCACCTGTCATGAAAACCCGCAGTGCCAGGCTTTCCCATTTCTGGGAGCACGCTGCCACCTACTGACATGTCATCCTAAAAAATAAATAAATAAATAAAAAATTAGTGCCTCTGAAATCAATGCTGCCTATTTGCTCTGCATCTACGGCAGGCAATTCCATGAGTATTTTGTATCACGGCCAATTTCTAAGTTGTTTATTCCATTCATTTTCCTTCTTAATTGTTTTACCAGTCACCTACCTTTACACCAAAATGCTAACAAGTCTCCCATTTGTTTCAGTTTCTAAATTGTATTCCATTTAGCAAATGGAGCCCTAAATGGATACAGAACACATTAATTATACTGTAGATGCTAATACAGTGCAAAAGAATGCATAACCATCTGCAGTACCGATTTGTTTATGGATTCATTCCAAATAATATGTCAAACCTTAAACTCCTTACTCAGTTTTCACATGTTTCCCAACAAATCTGGGACTATTCAACAAAAAAAAATAATATTCATATGACTCGTACCAGATAAAACCTGGGCACTTACCTTGCTGGCGTACATAACTTCCATTGATGTCAAAGGACGTACTCTTGAAAAAGGGCCAGCTCCAGCTGATATTGGCAAACAAGGATTTATTCCCAAGTACATTTATGGAAATGCCAAATGATGCTAATGCAAATAAATCCTGGTAAGAGGATTCAGAACATTCAACTGTTCCAACTGAGTAAGATTTAGCAAGTGGTATAAGACTAACGCACATGAACCTCCTTGTTGTTGCCAGGCACAGATGGATCTTGCCAATATGGAGCTGCACTCATAAACGAAAATAAATCGTTTAAGACAACTCTGGATAAGGGAGTAAAAAGAAGGGATCTATATACAGTCTCCAAGCTAACAACAATCAAGCCAACTAGCATAAGCAGCAGAAAAGCAGGACTAAATGGCATTCATTCCCACTCTGGTAGCTTTTAATATCTACATTTGACAGAAGATTTATCCCTCTGTCATGTGACAACAGTAAAAAACCAGGGATAGTCACTCCCTTCCAACAATGCACAAGGAGCTGTACTACAATAAGATAGCCGTGTTGTTCCTAATGCTACTGCTTCTCTCATCCCGATTTCCTGGAGGGTTTTGCCTACAGTCTTCCTCCTGATTCTTTTCTGTCTGGATTTTTGTGGCAAGTTTAAAGCAGCAGTAATCACAACCTCCACTGCTCCACCAAATTCACAGAATCACAAAACAGTATACAAATGAAATACAGCAATCACCAAGTCTTCATTAGTACTTGCACTTTGAGATGAAAGTTTAATCAGCCCCATAACACTACTCAAAAAGGACCGCGAAGAACTGACTTCTCAGTTCCATGACAGAAGCATTTTTTTTTGGAAAAAAATTAAGGTTTTCACTCCCATTAAAACAAAACATTCCATTCCAGCCAAAAGAAGACATTCCATTTTTGGACATTTTCAGTAAAAGCAAAGGGCTAGGGTCACAAGGGACCTTGTGGACAAGAAAGCAGGTATGGCAGCAGGGCCCAGGCTGGTTGTGGCAGCTGGACTGGCAGTAGCAGTGACTGCCATTCATGTACCACCTCTTAAATGCACATATGGGGCTGGTGTTCCAGTTTCTCACCATTCATTACACTCTTGGGTGGAGGTATTGGTCTTCCCCATCCCAGATAAACACTGAAATGTTGGATTGTCAGGAAAGCAAGCAACATTTATTCCTCCCCCAGAGGGCACTTCAGCCCTCTTGTGAATCCACAGCCATATGTTAAAACCATTTGTTTCAGAGCCATTAAACAAACGTGCTAACATTTGCCTTCATTTTTCACTTGGCTGCAGGCATATTGCCAAATGAGACCTTGCCTTGTGAATAGTTTCAGGTCAATCAAAATCAGAGGTGTAATTGGGCACTTCTGTGCCCTGAGCAGTGGCAGTGCATGTAGCAGTGACAGTAGCTGCTCAGCAGCTACTATTTTTCATCCTTTCCCCTTCTCCCCCGCAACTCAGCACCCAGGGCTATACTCACGCCCTGCCCTCCACCCCCACCCCTATTACAGTATTGCTTGAAACCACATTTTTTCATAAAGAAACAAAACTTAAAAAAGAACAAATAATTTGCCCAGCCCTATCCCTTCTACACAAGTGATCAGCAAGACAGCTGGTGAGAATAAAGAGAAGTGTACTACCTGCAACCCTTCCATTAATGGTCACTAATTGCTTTGTTTAGTAGCCATTAATGGTCACTAATTGTTTCCCTTCCATCTTTATAACTGGTAGAGCCATGGCTTACAGGTAAATATGGCAAAGATAAAAAAAAAGGTATGCACTTATTCTATATGCTGAACAAAAACTACAGTATACAAAGGATTATCTTCCTGCTCAATATTTTAGGATGAATGTGGAAAACCTGTCTCCATACATAAAACTGGTATCTTGGCATCTTTTCTTTAAAAAAAAAAAAGAGCAAGTTTACAGTGTTCAGTTGCACATATTCAAGAGATTATGTACTACCACCTGTGGGTGTATTAAAAAGGCATAATAAAAAAAAATCATACTGGAGAACAGTCACTTTGCATGGGCAATAGCCCTGACTCATACCAGTTTTATTTTGATTTATATCAGCTCACCAAACCATTGCTGTGAGTGCTGATTTTGCTAAAGGTAAAATACACAAACAAATAAAATCACCACTTACTATAAACAATAAACAGCCTCTGCAACCTGAAATAATGATTGCATTCGACCACCACCATAAACAACCATGATAGAAAGCCTCAGTCAGATACCAGCATCTGAACTAGGTCTGGCTGTCACAGATATGATGAGGCAAATGAATCCTACAGCTGGCCTTAGCTGCTGTCTTAGAACTAGCCCAGAGTAAGCTGAATCTTCCCAACGTGATGTGGAACCAAAGGCCATTGGAGGCCCCAGGCCTCCCACCTTAAAACAGGAGTGGTTCTTTGGCAATACTACAGTTCCTGCACTAATCCCTTTATCCTCCACTAGAGCTGTGAAACAATGGGGTAAGTCCCCTTTTTGTCCATTAGCTCAGTGGCTGGAGGCACTCATCCAACATGAGTAAGATAATGGTTCAAGTTTCATAAGGATATGAATCCTTGTATTATATCACGCAATAAAATACCCCTACCAATAGGATAGGCCTCTGTTCTTCCTGGGATGCTTTTCCTCATTGTATAGGGCCTTCAATCTTCAATAAGCCAAAATAAGGATGACTGTCCCCCAACCCATCCACATGTTGCAATGAGGTCTGACACTGTAGACCCCTCAGAGACAAGTGTCCTGAAGAATTTCATCTCACCTCACTTAAAGCAAAGGGGGAGTACCCAACACATTTCTGTTGATCACAACTGCAGAAATAGGACAGAAAAGCTGACAAGTCCCAGATCATCAAGGTTTTAATATTACTAACAGTTGCAAGAGTTAAAAAAACAAAAAACCATAAGTCAGACTTTACGCATCACAATATCATATTTGGGGTACTCTCCACCTACCCTCTAGTTTCTAAGCCTTTCATATCATGTTCTGAAGCTTTGTCTCCACAACCAAGGGAGCTAGGAAGCCACCTTTTAAATGGAAGGTGGAAGGCCACCTAATCATGTGCATCCAGGGGCTTCAGTTTCATAAGAGCAACATCAAGAAGTGTGAGAGAAATTCATGAGAGTTGATACACTGCTTTACCCTTACTTCCACCTGGAACTACAAGGCTGCCCATGCAGATCTTGGATCATTGGTGGCACATGTACTAAGCAAGATGGTCCAACTGCTAAGCAGAGATCTACATTGATCTTCCAGCTATGCTCCCCACAAGAGATCCCCAGCATAGTCAAAGACACATCCAGATGGAAGACTTGCAAACACTGAGCCACATCATTGTTTAAGACAATTCATTTATTTTTATGTGGCTTTTGAATCACTCAGGAAATCAAAAGAAGCCCCAGCCCAATTAAGCTATTGAATTAGATTGGAGACTGCTTTGAATTAGATTGAAGACTGCTTTTGAGTATCATCATGGTGTAAAGTGACCAAGGAGCTGTGATCAACCTCCCTGGGCATTGTCTCTTTTGATCTTTGCACATCATAAATATGAAGGAAACACACAGGCACAAATGGGTCCCAATAAACCCCATTGACTAAATACAGATAAGTAAGCAAATCCTAACTACATAAGAACTGCTGCTCTCTGTTTCTTCTGGTGATTTATAAAGCATAGAGCATAATAAACACCAGCAGCAGACTCATAAACTATTTAACAGAATACTGCCCTATTGCTGGATACCACATTGAGCAAATAAATTATATATCACAGTCTATTTTCTGTATTTTTAAGAGGGATTTTTGTCACGTGGCATTTGACACTTAAGCACATTTGATTACCAATTCTATCCTCATGAATATTTAAAATGTCCGGATCAATTCTTCTTCTTCAACCTAACAGAAAAATTGAGAGAGCTTAAGTGCAAATGCTTTCTCCCTGGCGGATTACACAGGGGAAAACTCTGAAGCCTGCAGTAAGGCTGACAAAATTTTAATCCTGTTTGCAACATGTGCCATTCAGTGCCGATTCACCAATTTAATACTACTCTGCTGCCATCTAGGGGATATGTATCTGACTGCACATTTTTCATAGAATCGTAGAAAATGAGGGTTGGAAGGGACCTCAGGAGGTCATCTAATCCAACCCCCTGCTCAAAGCAGGACCAGCCCCAACTAGTTCATCCCAGCCAAGGCTTTCTCTAGCTGGGTCTTAAAAACCTTCAAGGATAGAGATTCCACAACCTCCTGGGTAACCTGCTCCAGTGCTTTACTAACCTCCTTGTGAAAATGTTTTTTCCTAATATCCAACTTAAACTTCCCTTCCCAAAACTTGAGACCATTGCTCCTTGTTCTGTCATCTGCCACTGCTGAGAACAGTCCAGGCTCCGTCCTCTTTCGAACCCCTGTTCAGGTAGTTGAAGGCTGCTATTAAATTCCCTTTCAGTCTTCTCTTCTTTAGGCTAAATAAGCCCAGTTCCCTCAGCCTCTCGTCAGAAGTCATGTCCCCCAGCCCCCTAACCATTTTCCTTCCACTGGACTCTCTCCAATTTTTCTACATCCTTTCTTAAGTGCAGGGAGGAAAGCCAAAACTGAACACAGTACTCCAGATTTGGCCTCACTAGTGCCAAAGAGAGGGGAAGAATCACTTCTCTTGGTATTCTGGCAATGCTCCTACTAATGCAGCCCAGTATACTATTAGCCTTCTTTGCAACAAGGGCATACTGTTGGCTCATATTCAGCTTATAGCCCCCAGGTCCTTTTCTGCAGAGCTGCTGCTGAGCCAGTTGGTCCCCGGCCTGTACTAGTGCATGGGATTGTTCTGTCATAAGAGCAGAACCTCACACATGTCCTCATGGAACCTTGTGAGGTTTCTTTTGGTCCAATACTCCAATTTGTCAAGGTTTCCCCAAATCCTAGCCCTACCCTCCAGCATACCTATTACTCCCCACAGTTTGGTGTCATCTGCAGACTTATTCAGGGTGAACTCCATCCTATCTTCCAGGTCATTGATGAAGATAGTTAACAAAACCGGCCCCAGGACTGACCCCTGGGGTACTCCACTCACTATCAGCTGCCAACTAGACACTGAGCCTTTATCACTACCCATTGAGCCTGACGATACCACCAGCTTTCTATCCACCTTACAGTCCATTCATCCAACCTGTACTTGCTTGCAAGAATGTTGTGGGAGACTATATCAAAATATTTGCTGCAGTGAACGTCTATCATATTCACTGTTCTCCCCACATCCACAGAGCCAGTCATCTCATCCTAGAAGGCAATCAGGTTGGTCAGGCATGACTTGCCCCTGGTGAATCCATGCTGACTGCTCCTGATCACCTTCTCTTCTAAGTGCTTAGAAACAGATTATTTGAGGAATGCTCCATGATTGTTCCAGGGACTGAGGTGGGGCTGACCAGTCTGTAGGTCCCTAGATCCTCCTTCCTCCCTTTATTAAAGATGGGAACTATGTTACCTTTTTCCAATCATTGGGGACCTCTCCCAGTATCCATGAATTTTCAAAAGATAATGACCAACAGCTCTGCAGTCACATTGGCCAGCTCCCTCAGGTGCATTGTATCTGGCCCCATGGACTTGTACATGTCCAGCTTTTCCAACTAATTCCTAACCTGTTCTTCTGTCACTCTTGTCTGCTTACCTCCTCCCCAAACTGTGCTGCCAGGTGCAGTAGTCTGGGAGCCAACTTTGCTTGTGAAGACTGAGATGAAAAAGGTATTGAGTACTTCAGCCTTTTCAGTATCATCTGCTACTAGATTGCCTCCACCATTCACTAAGGGACCCAGTTTCCCTGAACTTCCTCTTGTACACTTGTAGAAACCCTTCTCATTACCTTCATGTCTCTTGCTAGTGAAACTCCAACTGCACTTCACACTTCCTGATTTCATCCCTGCATACCCAAGAAATACTCTTATACTCCTCCCTGATGGTTTGTCCAAATTTCCACTTCCAGTAACATGACATTCTGTTCATGGTTGCCATAATCCAGCAGATTCTGTATCATTGAAATGCTTTTCTGAATCTTCTGCTTATGCTACTGTCTGTGGATAGGCATCTGACCCATTTCTGACCTGCCCACAAAACTTTGGATCTCTTTGACTGACAGGCAGTTAAAAATAAAACAAAACCATGAGCAGGCAAACAATCTCAGTCCATGCAGCATAACCAAAATGCTCACAGTTTCACATTGATTCAGACAATGATTCCAGTCCCATTACACAACTGCAGAAGGAAACTCACTGAAAATGATGAAGAGCCAATCTAGAAGCAACAATTGCTACTTTGCACACAATGCAACCAACCTATCAGTTCCTGCCTCAGAAAACTGAGCGACTGACAACACCTAGATTTTAGAAGAACCGGTTATTACTGAAAACAAAATTCATGCTTCCAGTTACAATAAGTATGAAAATAATATAACGATAATCAAATTTCAGGCTTCACTAAACATAGTGATCACCCACTTGAAATATGAAATGCCCTTCTCATGCACAGGTCTGTGCGGGCCGGGAGCAGTCTGAGGCTTTCGGGGGCGCGTGGCGGGCTGTGGCCAGCAGCCCTGGTACGTGGGTCGGGGAATTCGGCACAGCAGACTAGAATTAGGCACGGACGCGTAGCGGTTGATTAAAGATTATTTTACTTACACAGTAGATGGTCGTAGTGCAGGCAGGAAAAACTTTGCTTAAGTTGCAGTTACAAAACTTGCACGTGTCACAACCCAAGGGTGTGATTTTGTTTGTGTGCGCTTCGGCTCTGCTAAATTATTTCCCGCCACTCGTAGCTTTCTTTGCAGGGTGCATTTCTAGGTTGCAAAAGAGAAATGCACGGTGCAAGGAGTTCCCGCCATTCGTATACAAATTTGTGTCCCACTATTGGCCAGTTCTAAATTATTCCCACGTGGCAGCTAGTGATTGGCTTGCTAGCCGTATAAGAGGCTCGAGTGGTTTCCGCCCAAGTTGGAGAACTCCGAGGAGAACCCCGCAAGGGAGGACTCCACGACTATCAGGAGGAAGAGAACTTCACATCTCGTGAAGATCTCTAAGCGCTGCAGAGCCTAACGGACCCAGCGTGTATCTCAAGAAGACTATAGGGGTCTGATCAACCTCTGGCCTCTCCCCGTCGCCGCCTGATCCCTCGACGTACCCTTCCCTGCGCGCAAGTTCCATGGAGCCTAGCAAACTTCGTGTGAGTGTATTCAGAGCTCTTTGCTTCGAGTTACTTTCTTCACTTGACACGATGGGCTCGCGGTTTAGAGCTTTCAACCGGATTGGGCTAGAAGGTTCACAGGAAGGAACTCTAGTCCGCCTCTCTTCTTTTCTGTCTGTAACTGCAACTCAAGCAAGTTTTCCTGCCTGCACCGTGACCATCTTCGGTGTAAGTAAAATAATCTTTAAACAACCACCAAGACCCATAGAAAACTCGAGCCTCTTGAAATAACCCGGAAAGAGCTCTGGATACCACGATGAGAGTCCAAAAGGTGACTCTCCACAAAAGCGCGCAGGGAAGGGTACGTGGAGGGATCAGGCGGCGACGGGGAGAGACTAGAGGTTGATCAGGCCCCTGTATCCTTCTTAAGGCACACGCTGGGTTCGTTGGGCTCCGCAGCGCTTAGAGTTCTTCACAAGATGTGAAGTTCTCCTTCTCCTCCTCCACGAGATGGTTGTGGAGTACTCCTCCTCCAACTTGGGCAGAAACCGCTCAAGCCTCTTATACGGCTAGCAAGCCAATCACTAGCCACCACGTGGGAATAATTTAGAAACAGCCAATAGTGGGGAACAAATTTGCATGCGGGTGGCGGGAACTCCTTTGCACCGGGGTTCTCTCTATGCAACTGAGAATTGCACCATGCAAAGAAAGCTCCTCGTGGCGGGAAATAATTCTGCGGTGCCGAAGCACACACATAATCATACCCTTTGGGTTATGACAAGGTCTATAAGGTATACTGGCTGCATCTACATGAGACATTTACTGCACAGTAGACTAATTAGTCTACACTAGTAGACTACACATGCACCCCTATTAGGCTGGGGTAAACTAACTGACTCCACAGCAGGATAGTACTTGTAAATACTTGTAGAAACCCTTCTTGTTACCCTTCACATCCCTCGCTAGCTGCAACTCCAACTAAATACAAATACTATCCTGCTGCAGAGTAAAAAAACTCCACAGCAGCATGTGTGTAGACACTGCCCCAGCTGGCTAGGGCACAAGGGTGCTTCAGTGCAAGGGGCTGCCTGCCAGGAAGCCCTGCACCAGAGTACCCTCATGCCCCAGCCAGCCCCTCAGTAACAATATAAGCCCAAATGAAGCAGCCCCAGGCTGGCAGGCGGACTCCCCAGGCCCCCTGCCAACCAGGGCTGCTCTGCCCCGGCTCAGTGTGCTGAGATCCCGGGCACACACACAGACACACATCCAGGAGAAATAAACTCAAATGTGATAAGAACCGGAGCTTATTGCTGTACATTAAAAGGCACATTTAGATGCGCCCACTATGTTTTAAGATATTTCTTTTGGTTCTTTGCTTGAACGTAAGTCTGATCCACTGTAGAAAGTCCCGTGTGTTTTTACAGGTTCTCTACTCAGTGAAAGAAACAGGGGGGGGGAAATCCCTACTCTCTTAATTTTGAATAAATTGGATATTAATCTTATGCCTAAAATCAAAAACAGATATACTGGGAAAACAGTCACTCATAAGTACCAACTTCCTTACCTTGCATCCTTTTACTTCAGCCTTTTTTCCCCTTAAAAAAAATCATTTTTCCTAGTCAGTAAAGCAGTGAGCACTTCGAGATCTAGACAAATACAGCTGACTCCATCTTGATCTTTTTACTCCCAGCTCACCATTAAATCTGCTCCAGCACAGAGTCTATTTCCCCCTAAAAGCAGCTACCAAGAGCTTTGCCCTGAAGGAATACAGCAAGGTCATGCCATTTTCACAGTCTTGCTAATGCTATCCATTTTTAGTTTGCCTTTCAAGTATTTTTTTTGCTCCAAGTGCTATCCCTTCTTATGCTGATGAAAAATTTCTGTCCCTTTCCAAAAGGAAATCAGATATCTTTCATTCTGTAGATGAGAACTGGGGGAGGGACTTACTAAAACAGTGGTAAAGTAATTGTGTTGAAATCACCCTTAACTAACCAGTACCATACAGGGTCCCTCACATACTTGTCTCCACCCTACTTACAATGGTACATAATAGTTTGCACGTCAGCTTTCATGCATCTTCATCTGTACTGTAGGCACAACAACATAAAGCATAAAGAAGCTGCATCAATTTGAGGGAAGAAAAAAGGAAAACATAATCTAATGAGAAAATTTGCTCCAAGTCTTTCCTGTGGCCTCAGAACAGCTAGGAAAGAAACAACATGATAGTTGTGTCCTTTTATCTGTCATGTTACCTAGAAAAATGCCCTATCAACATTTTCATTTGAGATCTCCCATGGTGTGTCTCAAACCAGCACAAAGAGGAAGAGAAAGAGGTAATCAAAATCAAAAAAGGTAATAGTTTACAACACACACAATCATGTTAAAGTTATTAACTGACCTTTAAAAAAAAAAAAAGGAGAAATTTGGGCTAATACATATTTATAAGGCAATTTTTAGCAGCTTAGACAATGCAACTGGTGAGACCTGTGTTATTATATCCCTAAAGCACTTCTTAAAAATCTCCCTCTAAACTCTCAGCCTTACCAAACTCAGGTCCAATACAGCCCTGGGAGGCAGGTATGCTGCTATGCCTATATTGCAAAGGGCAAAGTGAGGCAAGAAGAATAGAAAAGTTGGCCAAATCTAAAAGGGAAATAGTCACCACAGTGAAGATTAAAATTTAGGAGGTGCTGATCTCCAATTCTGTGCTTATTCCTAAGCTACAGCTGTCTCCCTCAACATAAACGATCCATATTTCATTTTGCTAAAATACTGAAATGACAACTACCAGATCACACCTAGGTCAGAGCACAGAGCTATCGATAAATGAATATTTTAAAATAGTATTTTTAGCTATAGTAGCAACTTTTATCCAGAAAGCAACTCCCCTGTGAAGCAGGAAAATATGTGCTGAATGTGCTGAGAAGAGAGAGGGAACTGTCTATAATAGTTTTATAAATATTTACACTACATCAGTACTATATTTACCTCAGATTACCTCTTGGATATTTTCCTGCCTGATTTCATGTAGTTGAATCAAAAGAGGATGCAAAGAGAAAACCACCTTTAGGTCTGTGCCAATTGCTTGTAAAATGCTAATGAATTAGAGCTGTAGTATTTTATCTCATGCAGCACAGATGTAAATGATTGCACAAAGGGAAATGCTGCAAGAAGTCAGAACTCATCTATCTAGAACATCTACAGACAGAAGTTACACATAAACCAGTATAAGTGATTGGAGACTTAAACCTGTAATAGAACAGAAGTTCAGGCACATAAACCGCTTTCAGAATGACAACCTGGTTTAAGATAAACTTGGATGGATGTAGTATCAGACTTATTTGATTTAGGTTAAACTAGGCTATGGAACATCTGTCCCAGATCCCCTCCAGCTCAGGTTATGTCCCAGTCCCCCAGCATGCTTGGAAGCACTGGGACCTCCCCCACCTCACAGGGCCCACAGGCTAGCCTCTGCCTTGCTGCCTGCTCCAGCTGGGCTGGGGCCAGCCCTGCCCCACTGCTGTCAGAGCTGAGGCACCAATGCATCTGCTCCCCAGCCCAGTCCTGCCTGTCCTTTCAGCCCTGCAGAGCAGTTGGGGGTGGGGGGAGGGACAGGGGCATTTGGGGGAACAGAGACCTCCCAGGTCAGGCCCCAAGCCCTAGTTTGCAAGGTCCCTCCCGCACCAGGACAGGCTGGCACAAGTCACTGACCCACTGAGGGGAGGGGGAAAGGAGTCCCCACTCCTGGAGCTGGCCCAGAGCTGGGCATCTTCCCATGTGGTGGGAGCCCCAGCCTCTGGGATATTTCCCTCAGCTAGCCTGGGATCCCCCCAGACCTGGTCTTCTCAGCTGCAGAAAGGACGATTCCCCCAGAAGTAGCTGGGCTGGTGCAAGTCACTAACATGCAGGGGGGGAGGAGGGCAATGAAGCCCACCACCCTGGTCTCAGCCCCCAAAGCTGGGGTCTTCCCAGTGGGGGGGAGCACCCTAGGTGGGTTTACCCTGTCCCCGCCCACCTGCACTTCATAGTTTCATAGTATTTTGGGGTCAGAAGGGACCTAACTAGACCATCTAGTCTGACCCCCCACCACTGGCCGGAGCACACGCTGAGATCACATGACCCCAGACAGGCGTTCATCCAACCTCTTTTTGAATTTACCCAAGGTAGGAGCGAGGACCACTTCCCTAGGAAGTTG
>NW_005842675.1:224983-236451 GCF_000455745.1 Alligator sinensis | reverse complement strand
AGGACCTGCCTTTGATGAACCCATGTTGATTTCCCCTGGGCATGATCTCCCCTGCTGGCCCCTCACAGATGTGATCCTTGATAATTTTTTCAAGGATTTTCCCCTAAGACCGATGTGAGGCTTATGGGCCTATATAGTTTCCTGGGTCCTCCTTTCTCCCTTTCTTATAAATGGGGACCACATCAGCTAGTTTCCAATCTCCGGGCACCTGGCCCGTGGACCACAATTGCTCGTACAGCCAGGCGAAGGGCACAGCAATGACCCCCACCAGCTCTCTCAACACCTGTGGGTGGAGGGCATCAGGGCCTGCAGATTTAAAAACATCCAGCTTTTCCAGAAGATCCCTAACTACTTCTGCGCAGACCCAAGGCCTGGCAGTGCTATCCCCAAGATTGCCCCTACCTGTGGTGAGAGAGCTGTCCTGGTCCCTGTCCAAGAAAACAGAGGCAAAGAATTTGTTAAAAATTTCAGCTTTTTCATCTGGCATAGCATTAAGCCACCACTAGCTCCATAGAAAGAAGAATCGGGCCCTGTTGCCTGGCACAAGCCTCCAGGGTTGCCCAGCACATCTTGCCAGCTGCTGCTGGTACCAGGTTCCAGTGGGACACACCAGGCAGCACAAGGGACTTGCTCTGGGCAGCAGGAACAGAATCACTCCATAGAGGACAGAATCAGGCCCCGTCACCCAGCACAAGTCCCACAGGCTTCCCAGCATGTCCCCTGTAGTCCAGCACCAGCAGCAGCCGGCAAGATGAGCCATGAAGCCCCAGGACAGCAGCGGTCTGATCCTTCTTTCTACAGAGCTGGCCCAGCCGGGCAGGGGCAGGGACAGGGGAAATCCCCTTGGGGTCAAGACCTGACCCCTGGGAAGACTCCAACCCTGGAAGTCAGTGAATGGCTCTAGCCTGGCCCATGGAGGAGGAATCACCCCCCTGCAGATGGGCAGACCAGGACTCTAGGGGATCCCCAGCATGGGGCTCCTCCCATATGGGCAGACGTCAGGCTCAGGGGCCAGCCCCTGGAAGAAGGAACTGCTTTCCCCGTCTTCCCGTGTCAGTGACTTGTGTGGCCCAGTCCGGGGGGGGAAATTACCCTCAGCTCCCCCCACCCTGCAGCTAGGAAGACCAGAGCTCAGGGAATCCCAAGCAGGAGAGGCACTGGGGCTCCCCCGATAGCCAGGCATCCGGCTCAGGGAGCCACCCCTGGGAGGGGGGCTCTTCCCCCCTCCTCCCCACCAGGGGACAGCAGGGGATGGAGGCATGTGCTAGGCAGCTATTTTTTAAAAAATGGCCTCTGCTTAGTTGGGCTGGGCAACAGCCGATGGGCTGAGTGGTGGGCTCTGGCATCCCCCACCTTCTGGTCTGGGTCAGTGCAGGGCTCCACCTGCCTTTCTCAAGTGAAAATTGAATGAGAGTTCAGTTCTTTATCAGTTCAATCTAAGAAGATTGAATCAATTCCACCTCAGGCTTCTGGACTGCCTGTACTTAGCCCTGATGTCTGTTCACAGTTTACTAGTTACGAGAGCAGCTACTGCAGAGGAGATTCAGAAACCTGAACTCTGGTCTGGGCAGATAAATTTGCCAATGTCTTATTAAAACTGAACTACTTGTAATTAGTAAAGACTCCAGTGAACTGGTTACTCTAATGTGCCTCACTGACTTCTGCTGCAGTAAAGCAGAATTCCCAGCTGGATATCACAGGCCATATACTGCAAATGCCCAGGGGAGATTCTGCCTTAGCTGAAGTGATTAGGTTTACATTTTGAAAGCAGGAGCATCTGAGTTCTGAACTGGCAATTGGTGTGAACTTCCACAGCACTGTGGAATGCAGCACGGTGACAAACATGAATCTGAGGTTAACTGGGTTATTATTCATTTTAAAATCTACTACACATCCAAGCTTCCATTTTAGGTAGTTTTGAACATGGGGGAAGGGACCTCACAGGTCATCTGGTCCACTCACCTCCTGCTGGCTACAAAAGCCCAACTCTCGGGATCATCCTAAATTCTAGTTTATTGGATGGGATGTGAAGCTACCGATAAAATCATAAATGAAAACTTTGAGTTATGAGGGGTACTGGTCACCTTAACACATACACATGCACTCACTCATTCAAATCCATGTTATTTAAACCCATGTAGTATAGTATATAGTATCTGCTGCAGTGATTGTGGCAGCACCGGTGTCAGTATATCTACCCGTCCAAGGCCCTGGAGTCTGCTGTCGATGGTTAACTTCCTTCAAGGAGATGTCTTCTTCAGAAGCAAATCACCTGCTTGTCCTTCTCTCTCAGTAGGTTGGGTGCGGGATGAGAGGGCACCACTGAGGGTCACGCTTCACTGCCTTTTATCCCTTTCTGACAGATCTGTGCGATTACCCCAGCATTATCTTGGCTGCCCAATCTGGAGGTCGCTGTCCCACATGGGTCTTGAGTAGCGCATGACAGCTATTAGTCACAGTCACTGGGGGTTTTGCCCAATGATGCAGTTTCAGGAGTCCACCCTTGATTTAATTGATTCAATGGCTGCAGGTTGCAGGTGGCTTGCTTAGCTTTAAATGGCTTTTTGGGGTTTTTTATTGGTAATTTCTCCCGTCTAAATGGCTTGTAGAGTTTTGTAATGGTAAGTTCCTCCGGTTAAGCTACTGTCAATTAACAGTCAGAAGTTCTTGCTTTGTCATTTAATTACCTACTGATCATCATATACACTCACATTCACTCAAGGGACCAGCCCAGTATAGCATATTTTATCACTTTACAATTACAATTTCAATGCAGTTTTTAACAATGGTCCAGGATGTAACTTCATTCTACAGGGAGTACATTCCTTAAGGGTTTTCTTTAGTGACACTGAGTTTAATTGATGCGTAGATGCAGTTTTTAGGTTTCTCCTATAGGAAGCCACTTCAGCTTTCTCGCTTGTTCTGAGCCTTGCCATACCCATGCAATTAGTGTGCTAGGTCTCTGCCAATACTCAGAAGGAAAAAGAAATGCACTAAATGGGGGGTACTGGCAAGAAGGGGCTTCTTGTTACACTGCTGATGACCCAGAAGATCCACCCCCTCCGGCCCTTCATACATGCCACACACAAACATCTGAACTTCTCTCACGTGCAACAGAGATTAAAGGTCTTGTATCAACATGCAGGATTTTGCTAATTACACAATAAGTAGGTTGTGCTAAGTAGACAAAACATTATCAAAACAAAGCTCCTGCATGCCAAATTAAACTTTGTTCTTTTGTTAAACAAACCTAACTTACAGCTAGTTACACATTATGAACTTGTCACAGTTTACCAATAAGTGTTCTGTTAGAAGTTTAATAGAAATAACACTTTAGTAATGAGACTTGACTATAGCAGTCTCCTTAAGAAAGTCATAACAGAGATTTCATTCCCACAATGCTATTCACTTCTTTTGAAGGACAAACCGATTGGTGTGTATTAATCAAACTTCTTTGGTGTTCATTTATTTATCTTTTACAGATGTGCAACTCACCTTTAATAAAGAGAATCAAGCTTTCTGAAAGATGAGTCACTTTAAAAGCAACTCACAGAGCAAGCACTGACTCACAATGGGATATATAATAAAATATACCACTAGAGGTCATGCTTAGCTTGTTTGCTGTTCTCTCACAAGGTTTAAGACATGTAGAAGTCTAATAGAGACAGAAAAGATCCATTTGCCAATGCCAGATACAGTATACTTCCACAGAGAGGCTGCCCCAGATATGACACAGATGATGCACTTAACCTGGATTAAAAAACCACAGTCTCAAACTAATGAATGGAAAAAAAAATTTAGTGGCAGACAAGTCTCCATCTCAGGTCTAAACATTCCTACAAATGCCAAATGAAAAGGACCTAAAGCTCCCCTGAAAATGAATGACTAACTCTTCTAGTTGGCTTTGAAGATATCAACTGTGATTTTGTTTCCCTGACATCATACATTCATAACAACTGTTATGAGTTTTTAATTTCTTACTGAACTAGAAACTAGTTTACCACTGATCTTAAAACAGTGATATTCTTCCATAGACGGAGTGCTAGAACAAATTAAGTGCCTGATCCTGAATCTGTAGGGCTAGAATCTGAGCAGGGGTGGATTTAGAGGAGATGCAATGGCACGGCTGCAGCCCCTTTTTCAATTGCACTGCACCGATGAAGCCTCCAGGGACTTCTCAAAGTCCCTAAAGCATGTAAAAATCCTTATCCCTTTCCCCCTTCTTGCTCAAAGGCACACCTCTTCTCTACCCCTTCCCCACTTCATCTCCCTCACTCTCCTAGGGATGGGGAAGCACTAGTGCCATTCCTGCCCACTAGCCCAGAAATGCTGAGGATGGGGCAACAGCAGCAGGGATGAACAAAGAGTTCCCCTTCTCTATGTTGCTCCAGGCTGGGGTGGGGAATTAGGGTGCAGCCACACTGTTGCCACTGTCCCTCCCCAGCTGAGTCCACCACGACTCAGCCCTGGTGGTTCTGGAGCTTCCCCACCAACAAGCAGTGGAGGAAGCAGCAGTGGCAAGCAGAGGAGTTGGGTGGAGGGGCGGGAGGAAGCAGAGGAAGACGAAGGAAGGGGCTGTGCCTCTGAGAACAAAGGGGAAGGGAGGGGGATTTTCACATGCTTTAGGGATTTAAAATCTGCCCACAGTGGTGGGAGCAGGCGATGTAGTCACTCTTGCAGCGCAAGTTGCTGCTCACACACTGGCTTTGGGAAATCCTGGATCTGCCCCTGAATCTGAGCATAGTACACATATCCAACTTGGGCTGTAGCCTGTGGCATATAGAGCACTCTTAATTTCCATAATTTGGGCACATAAAGTAGACACATGTAGAAAGCATCCATAAAACTAACACCTACTTAAATGGCAAAACCAGAAACAAACCGAGCTGGCACATGGCATGAGTTAGGCTGCACTTCCTGAGGGTCGAATTGGGCAAAACAGAAATCAGTCAGTCCAGGACTGTACGCAAGCTGCACTACCTTTACAGATGTATGTTCCCTTCCTTTGCACCTGTAAGCGGTGGCAGGAAACCTCTGCCAGCCCTTTCTGACAAGTAGCAATATTAGTGACTTTAGGAAAGGTTAAGGTCTGCAAATCCATGGGCCCCATGTAAAAAGGTGCAACTAGAAGTGCTCTTTAAATGCTCATCCCCACTCTTCACAGATGCAGAGCTGAGATGCATTCTGAGTTTAAATTACAGCAGGTGGAAGAAATGCAATACAAACGTTGTCGCATTTGCTCGAAAACATATGGGAATGTTGCCAAATGCTGTTTCCTTCACATGTCGGGGTTCTCCCTGACTGCAGAACGTAAAAGCCTAGGCCATGTTGGGTGGGTATTTAGCATTAACTGATACAAAATGTAGACAGGACAGCTGTAGATTATTTAATTAACAAAGTGCTCATGGATTCTCTCTGTTAAGTATATCTTTTGTTGCATGTATATATATATATATATATTGTTTTGTAACAGCTTGCACTATAAATTGCTGAACTTTGTGATGACTGTGCTTTTATAAGTTGTTAGACATCACACACGCAGTTCCTCACCATGTTTATCATTTTCTGCAATGCTATTTGAAGAGAACCTTGTTCATTTTAAATCTGCCTGATGGATAATGGTGTACTTTAGTTTGTTTACTGCTGCTCTTTATAGGATTTTAGTTTCTTTCCAGCAGTCAAACCATATGCTTAAAAAATGCTAGAGTATTCCACAATAATAGTTCAAAATCCTTATTTACAATAACAATTTAAAACCTACAGTTTTCACCTAACAAAATAACAACTATTGCACTGTTGCAGCTATTATTATTGGGGGGGAAAAGGCACGTTATTCCATAAAGTATTGCACCAGTACTGAGGCTGTTTCCTCTATTATTATATACGGAATTGAAATATTATAAAAAGAGGAATTCTGAAGGAAAAAAAAGGGAGGCGGGGTTCTGTTTCTTTAAGATGTGGAAAGAGAGTATGTTCCTTTAGTTAGGCCTATCGCTCTGAAAAGGAACATGAAAATGTAGACTGAAAAGTCTGTGACCATCTCTGGATAAACGTTGAAACGTATACAGACAGGGGTAAAACAAAAGAATTGAAAAAGGACAATGGATATAAAAGAGTTGCCGTCAAACATACAATAGTCCTTGTATATGGTACAGTAATGACTGCCCCAGACAGAGTATTTGCCTGGTCTGACAAGCTAAGAATCTGAGACATTATCAGGAGGAACTCCATAAAGTGGCAGAGATTTGAACAGATAGCAGAGGGACTGATTGAAAAGACAAACAACTCCAAGCAAACCTCCCTGACCAAGCAAGCTACCTTTATAAAGCACTTGCTGGAGCAGCTCTTTTTATATTGTGGGGCTGATACCATAGCCAGGATCTTAAACCAGCCCCTCGATTTTGCTGCAATGGCTACCAAATGGCATACCAGTAAGGATTCAACCCCCAATCATCTACATAGAATTTTGCATACCTTCATTCAATATCATTAGAAATATAATGGCGTATTTGACTAAAATTTGTTCCCCAATTGCCTAAGGGAAGCTTTCAGAAATCATTTCTCTTGCTCTTCAGTTGCTGAACAAACACAACAACAAGGCTCTAGGCAGCTGGAGGTGCTGCCTTCCAAATGAGATGTAGAGTCAAAGTCCCAACAAGAGTAGTTAATTTTCCCAAGACCCAAAGGCATTTTTAGCCCCTATTTGTACCTCGACCACTATATCATAGAATTGCATTCTGTTGATGTAGTGTCTAGCCAATGCCCTGGAAACAGTAAAATCTTTTCTATAGACTTTAACAGGTTTAGGATCCCATTTTTAGACTCCCATTGAGGTTTTAATTGGATACAATATAAGTAAAAGGTATCTGAGAGAGTAATTGAAAATCCACCCCCCTCATTGCATTCACCCCTTAATACCCTGGTCAGAAATCAAAATGTAATCAGCTAGGAAGAGCTCTCCATAAAGCTGGATTTTGCAGCTTCTTCTCTTAAAAGTGGCTATGTATAGTCAGTAGGATACAAATTTCAGAGCCCTAGCTTACAGCACATGCAAATGCTTACCTTTCTTTTTGAAGCCTGGTTTCTCCTGACGTATGTCATTTTTAGGTGGGAGAAAATTCTGGAAACTGTATAGCATTGCCTTTGTGGCAAGTTCCATGATAATGAGCTGTTATGCATTAAAATCCTGACCATTTTGAGGATATTTTGACTGCATCAACTTCCTTTCTCAGCCAAGATAAATTTTGGTCATAGTGTGTTCAAAGTGCTGAGTTACAGAATCTCTAAGACTTCAAAGCAAAACCCCACATCTAAACAGGTCCTGGCTATACTGAACAAGACTTCTGGAGAAGAAGAGAAGATGCTAAATAACATCTTGGAGTCCATCAGTGCCTTGGAATATAATGCAGAGAGATTACTCTAGGACCCCTTCTACACATGCATTTAAAGGTGCACTGGGATCTAATGCACAGTTCACATAGTCATGCCCCTGCTATGCCACACACCCATTAAATCCCATTGCACCTTACTGCTGGTATGGGGGAGATCCCAGCAACACCCCACAGGTGAATCCCCAGCTGTTGTTGGACTCGCAGCCCCACATGGGCAAGGTGCACCCCTGTAGTCGGAAACCCTCAGCCGATGGGGCTCCCAGCTGCAGGGGAGAGCCTGCTACAGTGAAAATTAAAGTGGAATATCAACCAGCTATGAAGTTAGTACACTTTTCAAGGTCTAACTTTATAGCTGGTTGGAGCTTTTTATCATGGCATTTGTGCTTTGCACATGTAGCTGGTCTCAAGCTAACTGCGCAATTAATTAGTTAATTGTTAGGTCTGTGTGAAGCTTCAGGTGGTGATTCGATTCGGAGGGCATTCGGCCCAATTAAGTGGCTGAATCTCTGAATCCAAATCGAATCAGGGGACCAATTTAAAGGCCCAAATCAATTCAAAGCTCTCCGAATCTTCAGAAGAGATTTAGAGAGCTTTCATGATTCATACAGTCCCCAGTGGCTGCAGCAGGAAGCTGCAGCGGGACTTGGAGCTGGTAAGTACTAGGGGCAGTTGAGGGGCACTGGGGAAGGGGGGCAGGGACCATGGGGGGACCCCTGCCCACTCCCCCAGCCCCCCTCCACCCCAGCTCCTGGCCCTTTGGAGAAAAGCCCTGGTGCTCACCGGCAATCCCTGCTGCCCCCCCACTGTCCCATGCTGCATGGGGAGCTGTGCCACAAGCCCCTGCAATGTCCCCCTCAATCTCCCAGCCCCTCCATGGGTGCCCTACCTGGACCAGCTCTGGCCCTTTAAAGGGGGGCGGGGGGAAAAGGAGAAAAGCCCCAGGACTCACCGCTCCTGCAGTGACCTCAGGGCTTCGGAGGGGCTCGTGCAGAGCCCACCACGTGGTGCGGGGCAGTGGAGATTGCACCCCCGCTGGCAAAAATGGTGAGTGCAGGGGTTTTTCTTGGGTTTTTCTTCTTAAAGGGCCAGAGCTATGGCAGGTGGGGCAGCCAGGGTGGGGTTGGGGGGTCAGGGGGCTCATGCAGAGCCCCCCACACAGTGTGGGGCAGTAGGGATCACCTCCCCCACCCCCACCAGCAGCACCCAGTGAACCGGGGCTTTTTTTTTCCAAAGAGCTGGGAGCTGGGGCGGGCAAGGCAGCCATTGCCCTGCTGCGGGGGGATGGGCCTGGCCGATTCAGAGATTCAGAGATTCAGCAGCAGCCGAATCTCCAAATCAGATTTGGCCGAATTGATTCGGGACAGTGATTCGAATCACCAAATCGAATCATTGTCGCCCAAATTGGCCAAATCCAAATCCGAAGCAAAAACTAGCTGCTTCGCACAGGCATATTAATTGCACAATACCTGTAATGTGTAGAGGGGCTTAACTAGGAGATTCCTTTTTTCTATATTGATATTCTCACTGGGTGCATCTATATGAGATGCTTACTGCAGAGTTGCCTAAATAGCTCCGCAGTAAAACGTCACCGTCTACACAAATGATGCTATTAGGCTGCAGTAAACTAATCAACTCCACTGTAGGATAGTACGGCCCAACACAGGTACTATTCTATGGCAGAGTTATTTACTTCACAGCAACACACATGTAGATGGTGAGCAGGGCATGAGGCTGCTACAGTGCGGGGCTGCCTGCCAGCTGATCCCGCACTGGAACACATTCATGCCCCAGCTTGCCGCTCTGCAGCAGGTTGAGTCAGGCTGGAGCAGCCCCATACTGGCAAGTTGACCCCTGGGCCTGCTGCCAGCTGGGACTTCACTGCCCTGACTCAACATGCTGTGGTCCCAGGCACGTAGAGGTTGAGCCCGTAAGCAATAAACTGGGGTGAATTGTGCCAGAGTTTATTGTGTCTAATTAATTTCACATGTATAGACATGCCCACTGTGTTATATATTAATACAACCATACCTTCCCATGTTTTCTGGAATTTTTCTGTCACCAAAACAAAGAGAGAACAGGAAAGAGCAGAAATAGGGAAGGAAAAAGGATAAGGGATAAGAGATCAGGGAAGAGCTGACAGGCAGAAGCCAAGATTCACATTTCAGCTGTTAGTACTGAACTGAAGCCACCAGTGATGGTTCCCCCACCTTGGCTCAGTCTGGTCAGCTCATGTCTCTGGATGAAGATGTAAGAGTTTGTGTTTTGTTCCTTCACATCTGTATTGGTTTTCCATTTTAAGAGCCTGTTCTACTTTTGACGATTGGCGTTGTATAAATGTCTATGATTTGTCATCATTAAATCTTTTGAACAGCAACAAAGATTCCACAATGGATTTGGGGCAAGCAGAACTTATTTTTCTTCATGTCTACCCTCTCTGCCCAATTTACTTCTCTAGATACATACAAAGGTATAAAAAATGTTCTCTCCCCACTAGAGTGGTTCTTCTTCTAAGCAGCTTCTTACAGATGAAAGTTGATAAGCCATTATGGTCATTTTGTAAAGGTGAAAAAGCCTAACCTCCATGTTCATTTTAGCCTTAAGGAACTTCCTGCAATAATCTCCTACAGTTTTACCCATGTACCTGGCTGTTTGTATATTTTTTATACATCTGTGAACCAGTCTCAGTCATTTTTTCTCCAGATTAAATCTTAGTTTTTCCAACCATTTCTTACAAGTCCAACTGACCATTTTCAATTAAGGACTGGTACTGCACTAATAAAAGCATGCAGGGGAAGATGGTGTAGACTTGTTTTAGGTGAGAAAAATAAAGTGACCACATGATGCCAGTATTGGCTGGAAAATGAGAGCTGTTCTGCCTCATGTCCCATACAAAGACCTGGTATCTACTGATTCAGTTCACAAACTGTTACAAAATACATGAAGAGCCCAATTCTAATTTGCCTTACAGTGCCTACACTAGGAGAAATAGTTAAAAATGCAAAGAATGACTCTTTGTACAGCAAGAACTGAGGCGATTTAACCCACCTTCAAGTTGAGCTTGAACAAATGGCATTTAGGAAAGCCTCAAATGACCTTGGAAATCCATACCTGGGTCTCCATTTGCTTATGTAAAAGAATGTGGGAAGGGGATAAAGCAGCTGATTTCATGGCACTGTTGAGCCCCAGCTCAAGTCTGGGATCGTGCCCGGTATGCAAAGGCCAATAAAGATACCAGGGGTGAAAGTACAAAGAAAGTTTATTGCTAGCAATAAAAGGTGCGAGCAGAATAATTTCACGTAACAAGCATGCTAAATTACTATTTCTAAGCATCTTTTATACAGGAGTTTTTGAACCTCCATAAGCATCCTTGTTTGCTGATTGGTTATAAAGGAGTGACGCAAGGAGTTCTTTACTGAGCCTGTCTCTATACCCGTGTTTTAGCCATGTATCTCATTTACATACATGTATGTTTCATTAGCATACTTTTTCCCCACCTAGGGGCGTGATTTTTAGGATTTTAATGAGCCCTATAACCCAGTACTCTGTTTCTTATTTTGTTTTCAAGCCTCCTTTATCTAAGACTGTCTCCTCCTTATCATTGCAGATGGGCATTCGTCACATAACATTCTCTTCGCTTCGTCTCTGAGTGGCGGTTTCTAGGTCACTCCTTACAATGGGAACTATCACATGAAAAGAATATAGGTGGGGTCTAAGTGTAATTCTTCGAGTTTTCTCATTCACAATTCACATTTGGTCCCAAATATTCCTCATATACAAGTGAAATATTAGTAATCCTGTCGCTTGCAGCTACATTTTATGCAAGCAAATACATAAAAATAGCTTCAAACACGCATAACTTGGTTCAGGTAGCTGTCCTGGGACCATTACGCTTTGAAACACACTATTTTATACACTTTTTAAAATTCGAACAGCAACGAGCATAACGTCCTGTCGCTTGGTGGCGCTGTTGACTAATACGAGGAAAGCGTGACCTGCAGTAGCTGAAGTCCCGGCTCTCCGGCAGGAAAACACTGTCTCTAGGAACCGGGAGCAGGAGAGCGGCTGTCTCGTCTCTTG
>NW_005842675.1:219111-220090 GCF_000455745.1 Alligator sinensis | reverse complement strand
CTTACAGAGATAATCCCAGGCAGGCGTACTGACGGTAGGCCTTATGCCCTTTCTACCCTCTCACCCAGGTGCCTGTTACTGGTACTTTCACTCTATGGCATTGCACCGTTAGGCTACTGCCGCCTCAGCGATCCAGCTCCCCCTGAAGCAAAAGTCTCACCGGGAAAAGAGATCCCAGGGCGCGCCTGACATTCGCTTTGGAGGAGTGGCTGTCTGGTTGTCAGTTAGTCTGGGCAAAACCTTATCTAAGGCAGTCCCATCTGGGTCGCCAAAAACTGTTGAGCCCCAGCTCAAGTCTGGGATCATGCCCGGTATGCAAAGGCCAATAAAGATACCAGGGGTGAAAGTACAAAGAAAGTTTATTGCTAGCAATAAAAGGTGCGAGCGGAATAATTTCACGTAACAAGCATGCTAAATTACTATTTCTAAGCATCTTTTATACAGGAGTTTTTGAACCTCCATAAGCATCCTTGTTTGCTGATTGGTTATAAAGGAGTGACGCAAGGAGTTCTTTACTGAGCCTGTCTCTATACCCGTGTTTTAGCCATGTATCTCATTTACATACATGTATGTTTCATTAGCATACTTTTTCCCCACCTAGGGGCGTGATTTTTAGGATTTTAATGAGCCCTATAACCCAGTACTCTGTTTCTTATTTTGTTTTCAAGCCTCCTTTATCTAAGACTGTCTCCTCCTTATCATTGCAGAAGGGCATTCGTCACATAACATTCTCTTCTGCTTCGTCTTTGCATACTGGTTTCTAGGTCACTCCTTACAGGACCAGCACTCATATCCCTAACTCTGGAGTTTGTGAGGAGGCTGCCAATGAACAATGTGTCTCATAATCATCTTCTGGAGAAACCTGAGAAGCTGCTGCAGTGTAGTTAGCTTGCAGAGCTTCTGTGCAGATCATCTCAAGGCACAGGAAAAACCCTACCTCAGGGAGGCTTTGTATACTATTAGCTGATCTCACAGCAGG
>NW_005842675.1:203268-219034 GCF_000455745.1 Alligator sinensis | reverse complement strand
ATTTGCAGGCCAGGTAAGCTGAGCCTCTGTTTTGTCACATGAGGTTAGAAAATATCCTGGAAGGGAATGAACATAGCAGGCAGTAGAGTTATAGGAGATCAGCCCCTCAAATATAAATATACATATACACATATACATACACATACACATATATACACACATACAGTGTATGGTGTAGATTTTTTTTTAAGCTATTAATTGCTTTATGTATTTCAAACTAATTCCTCTGCAAGTGCAGTGCAAGTATCAGGTTGCATTGGCTGCACCATCCACATCAGATACCAGGAATAATCTCTCCAGAGATTGGATTATTCAGAACTCTAAACAGGACAATGTTTTCACTCACAGCCTTAAGTCTTTGGTGTTTCATCAAAAATAAATGAAAAGACAAGCATAGCACTAGGATAAAAACCTCTCTTAAGTACTTGGGGAGGCTGGTGTGACATGCTGAGGCTAAGGTGTTCAATGAGTTGACATTCTTTCTTCAGTTCAATTCATGCTACTACCAGCCTCTTCAGAAAAGTATAGTTCCTGGCTTGCACCAATAGCCAGAGTAAATAGCTTTGTTGTGGGGCAAGGGAATCCCCAGCTCTGGGCGGCCATACCACAGGCCTTCAGTCTACCCCCACACACTCACCTGGTATGAAGTCCCCTATTCGCTTGCTCTTCAGATAGTTCTGCTTACCACACAGTGAATCCCCTGTAGTTCCCTTCTGTGACCCCAACATGCCTGGGAAAATCCCCCACCCTCCTCATAGATGCTTCTCAAAGATTTATGTAAGAAACATCAACAGGTGCCTAGAACCCCCGCCAACACTGCCAACCAACTTCTTTAGCTTGCTACAGGCATCCAACCTAGTAAACTTTCAACAGCATATTTGGCTTGCTGTTATGAACCCTTCTATTCCCTGGGAGTCTGTATCTATAGGAGGATAATTCCACCCAGGACAAAATTGGGCTATGAAATCTGGCACTGAATCAATCTTTGCATGAACATGTCTCAGATAGGTTTCATTCCTATGCCCTAACCCAGAATTGTTCTTGTCAGTCGTGAGAAATGGTGGCAGTTCTCCATTATGAAGTTTTGTGGGGTTACTGGGGAAAGAAAAGTTTTGAGATGTAAATCTGAAGAACAGTCCCCTTTCTGCCAGAATTGCTCAGGAAAAATGAAAAGTTTTGTATACTGCAGCACTGATTTAATTTATTAAGAGTCAGGGGATTTATGTTTTGTTTGTTTTTAAACTAATCGGTGTGCAGTTAAGTTGGCTAGGTTAGTAGTGTAGCTGGGGGAGTGGAGGGAGGAAAAGGGAGACAGCACTAGGAACCAACTTAGCAGGGGTGTTAATATGGCCCTCTCCCCCTAGGAGTCTTTCCCATTATAGGTGCATCTCTGCACCTGCCCAACAATAGGAGCCGGGCAGGCAGAGGCCCCGCACCCAGCAGTATATCCGAGAAGCCGGAGGGGGTGGGTTTGGTGCAATGATGCCCTCTCTCCCTGGAAGTCTTTGCCACGTGAAGCACAGCCCTGCACCAGGCAAGGAGTTGGGAGGGGAGAACAGGGCTCCAGGAGGAGCCTCAAGGAGCCTGCACCTTTGGGAGCAGCTCAAGCCTGCACTGCTACAGGAACAGCTAGAGCAATAGCAGCTACCCCCAGAGAAGAGCACTGTCACGTAAGACTCCACTTCTCTCTCCTTCTCCCCTGCTCCCAAGATCCTTTCAGGGGTGCCATGGGAAACATGATTCACAAGATAAACCCAGAGAGTTCAAATAGGAATCCATAGCGTGAAAAACATTCTGACCTGCTGTGATGTTTCTGAGTTCTTTGCAACAAAGGAATTGCTCTATTATTTTTCTGTAGTTAAAAATCAAGTGAAAGCTAAGAGCTGACATTTTCGCAGGGATGCCTCAAGTTTAAAAAGGTTGAAGAATACCCATGTCTTTCAAATACAAATGTTCTTACATAGAGAGCCATTAATCTTCCTCTCTCACACAGGCAGCAATCAATTTGCTTGTCATAAGCATAGAAAACCCATTCCATTATCTCTACTATACAGCATCTCCCACACACGCACTAACCAGATCACAAGTTCAGTGCCTGCTGCTAGCGATACCTCCTCTTCCCCCAGAAAGTGTTTTAGCTTGTGTGAAAGACTACCATGGTCTTTAAAAAACAAAAAGATTGTTTTACCGTGAAAGTAAAGTAGGAGGTTCTCACTGATCAGCAAGAAATCTTCCTTAATATGGACCTACACAGAAACCATGTGTAGGTGTAGACCACCATCTGTAAATGTCTCATCTTGAAACTGGTTCGTATTTTTGCATAATATGCTCAAAACGTGTTACAGCTAGTAAGTTATCTGCACCTCTGACCTTTCCCTGGTCTCATCAGGCAGAACCTCCCTCTCAGTATCAAACTTCTAACTGTTGCCTGAACTCATAATCGCATGATTCTCCCACTCTCAAACAAGCCCTGGGTTGCAATCTGCTGATATTAACCACAAGCTACCTCAGGCTCTGAAATTCTGTTCCAGCTGTAATCAGTGAACAAACAGCCTCCATAAAAGCAAAGCACTCTTTATCTACAGCAAAATCATTTTAAAGTAAATAATCTTAAAGATAGCAACGCACACTATACAAATGGCTGGCATCCCTGTCAGAGCTCAGTATTTTTTTGGAGAGCACCTGGTAATGCACCCTCCCTGCAAAGGGATCAAAACATTCAGCTGTTGACAGCCCTTTTGATACCTAGAGTGTCTCAGCCTGTGTCACTTAAACCCAGAGCCCGTTGTTCTAACGTTGGCTTCAAATGTTCCTATTTGAGAAGCTGTTAAGCACCGTCTCATGCATACCCGATAATGATTTTAAGCATTATGGATGTTTTTACACGTGCTTCAGGGTGGGGAGGTGATTGTTTTTAAGTAAAGCGACTCTCAGGAGCCACTCTAATTAAAAGGCGCACAGCGTCTAATGTATTCAGTGTCCTGCATTTCAAAATGGCCACGGGGGCACTTTAACTAAAGCTCGATTAATGATCTTTAGTTAAAGCAACCCCACCACCGTTTTGAAATGTGGGGATGCTGAATACATGAGATGCTGCAGTGCAGCATGCCAGAGTGTTCTAATTAGAACACTCCAGCAGACTCGATTAATCAAGCCTTCTCCTACGTGTTCTAATCAGAACGCGTCGGAGCATATGTATAGGTGCCCTATAGCCATATCATAAGACATTGCATTACCCCAATAATTTCCCTTCACAGACCAGGTCACAAACAGGATTCATAAATTACTGCACTGCCTTAAAGGCAAGGGCTTTTTGCAACATGTTTTCTGCTATATTAGTTTAGAAAGAAGTGAAACTGGCTTTCACCAACACTCTAACCCTACTACTTAGCATTATTCATAACATAAAAAGGAGCTTCCTTTAGAAGTTTTTGCCAATGATTGTATGTTATAGGTATACAGTTATGTGTACAATTAGACAGTCATGTAGACTGCACCACGGCAAGCTGAATAGGAAAAATCATTGTCATCCCTTGACAAGTTCCATGTCTAGATTGTTGTAGATAGTCTAGATCCATGACCGCTTGTACATGTGACGTGGGTTTAGTTTGGTTTAGTTGTCCCTAAATTGAAATGGTGGACCGAGCAGTCCCTGAGCTGCGTGGGGCCCGGTGCTTCCCTGCGCGGTGGCAGTGCCCCCTAGACCCACCCAGACCGGGTCAGGGCAGGCAGGTGCCACCTGCGCGGGCGCCACTGCCGTGAAGGGAAGGACTGGTGTCTCCCACAACTCAGGGACCACTTGGCCTGCTAGCAGCTTGCCCTGCCCCGCCCTTTCCTATTATGGGAGAGGCAGGTAAGCTCTAGCACCCCATGCACCATCCCTGCCTTCCTGCCTCCTAGGACTGCCTGGGAACGGCTGGCTTGCTCCTGGGGAAGAGAGGCAAGGTGGCAGGGAGGTAGTTAAGTCCACTGGTGATGGGAGAAGGTAGTGGGAATGGTGCACAGGGTACTGGAAGCCTGCCAAGCCCAAGTTTACCCGACCACATTTGCTTCCAGCACCTTGCACTGTGTTAGGTAGCAAACTAAAATACCTCAAATGGGTTTTACCTTGCTATGTAACATCATTTAAAGCAAAATACACTGCCAAGCGTGTAAATAGCAACACCATTAAAGTGGTGGAAAGGGGCAATTAAGCCGCTTTAGAGGCTGGTTTTGTTGCATGTACAACATGGCTCCAAATCTCCTTAGCTCTTTTTCAACTCTTATGTAATGCTAATTTTTCTTGCAACCCACAGTATAAATAAATAACCTCACCAAATCAAATTTTATACATTGGCAAACTACCCATAGACCAAAAAATAGTCATTTCTCTAAAAAGGGATCATTAAATAACTTCGTAATTTCTAAAAACACCAGTAACAGTCATTTATCAGATCTTGTAAGCAACTGAAATGGTGGATCATATCCTTTTACTGGCCTATCACAAAACCAATATAATTAGAATTGGTCAGAATTTCCAAACATTTTAATGTCATAAAGTGGTTTGTTTTGGGGGTTTTTTAATAAAATTAAGCACTTGGTATAACAATTTTGTTGACTGTTTATGTTTTCATTTCCTCCTCATTTCTCTCCCTGCCCTCTCCCCTCCCCACTCCAGTTGACTAGGAATGGGGACAAAAGGAGGAAAAAGAGAAGGTACATTTACATAGGCTTTTCTTTTTTTGAAGAAAAAGTTTTCATACTTTTACCAAAATGAACATTTTTACCACCTTCTTAAAACTATTTACAAACCCCCCACAGTGAAGTTACTTGATAGAAAAGACTTATGAGCCAATCCAATTATACATTTTCTAACATCTTTTCCAGTCTACTTTTAAAAACCTCTCATTGGGGAATGAGTGACTGGTGCCTCCTGAATCTGGGGGGCGCCTGCAGAAGCCACCAACCCTGCCAGGGGGGCACCAGCCCTACCAACAGCATCAGTGTCAGTCATCGGGGGGGAGAGGGCACTGGCCCCTTCAAGAGGGGCATGTGAACCCCCGTGCACCCCTTACCAGTCACCTATGCATTTGGGGCTATGACAAGCAAAGGAGACAAAGGACTCAAACATGCAGTGATTCTGAATCAGCTGTGACTGAATGTGGCTTATAAAAATATGCAGCTACCTGCCCAGCTGGCCTCTAGTTGCCCTGAATTGTGCTAGTTGAACAAAGTCACATAAATATTGCATAATGCTCCTAGGACAGTGTTCTTTTTCAGAGTAGCCTGTTACGTTTATGGGTTAAATACAGTATTTCCCTGCAGAATTTAATACCCACTCATAATCACTCGTGTAAGCTACATATTCTTAGAGAATTTCCAAGAGAATGTTTTAAACCTCTTGTTCTTCTTTTCTGGGATTGGCAGGCCATGCCCATCAACATGAGGGCCAGTATGTGAAAAGTGGAAAATTCCAGGTTTTAGATCCATTTTGCAAGCAGAGTAAGAAGGTTCAAGAAGGTAAGAAGGTACCAAGAGCCAGTTGATTCCAGTGTCCTTGAGATTGAATACCCACTTTCTGGGAATTGAGCATGGCACAAATACAGAGGCCAGCTGAGCAGTGGTACAGTACAGAGTGGACTGCACTGCTAATTTCCCCTCACTTGGAGGTAGCTCCCTTCCACAGCAGCTCTACCAGGCACAGGATATCCCATGCAGATGGGGTGATGGTACATGACATCACTGCTGTCTACAGAATCAGCCCCAGGAAGATGGGCGATACATAGTAAGTCTCTCCCTGGCAGGTCTTACCAATTCACAACCAACTTATGTCAAGTCCCAGCTAGGAGAGGATCATACAACAAGGCTCAGGTGCTGTTCCATAAGGTTCTTCGGGCGTAGAGGGGGAGGATGGACCAGGAAGTGGTCCAGAAGAACAAACCTTCCAGATGACCTCCAGAGATCCACAGTTTCCAAGAGCCCACTTCTGGAGAAGAAGCAATCCCTACCACCTACTTCCACCACCACTATGCTAGCTAGTCATGAAAGGAAGACTAAAGGCAGAGATTTTTGTTGGTGTAAACCTACTGAAGATGTGAGAGTTATACCAGTAGAGAAAATTTGTCTTTACAGAGTTTAAAACTTCCCTAGCCATTGCATCAGAATACCCTATTTATGAAGACTCTCGCCCTAGAATAGCAATTCTCCTGGCCACTCCATCAAGAAAGCTCAGTGCTCATTGGCTTATTACTTACGATTCTTCTACACAGCATTAGTTCTATTAGCTTTTCCTTCCTAACCATTACTTAAAAATAAACAGTGTACTGTACTGGACTTAAAAAACTATGAGCAAGGCCTGCCTCCAAGGCATATTGATATGTGAATCAGAGGTTTTCTGGGAGCCACTGGAGACATCAATTTGTTCAGTCTCTAAAAATTCAGCAGGATATTATTCTGCTCACTACAGCACACAAAACATTTTGGCACTTGATTTACAATGTTGTTCGTGTTGGCTTTTATAGTATTACTAGCAAATTGCCCGTCAAGTATGACAGGGCAGGGGGAGAGGGGGCTGCATACAGTGCTCCACATCTGGCCATGGGCCACCCCACCCTGCACCTCCTCAGCGCAAGGTAGTGGGTGGCCCCTGCTCCCCCCCCTCCCAGCTGTCTATCTGTGCAGAGCAGTCTGATTGGTTGTTTCAGTAAGCATTGTGATTGGCTGCCAAACCAATCCAATCAGAGTGCTCCAAGAGTGTTATACAGACTAAGCCCGAGAGAGAGAGAACAAACAATTCACACTCATCCACACACACACCCTCATGATTTCTTTATCCAAAGAGAAAAGAACATGCTCTGAATTAGGCTTAATTTCATGTTTCTCACCGAGGTTTCTAACAAGTACAAAATCTCCATGCAAGGGATTATGTACAATTTATTACTCCTTCCTTAATGTTTAACACCTGAATTGAAGTACTGTACAAAATGGAAGCTGCCTCTGAAGAAGGGAAAGGAGTGACCGCCACATTTGAAAGGGCAGTGAGGCAGGAAGGGGGAATGATTGTCACACACACACACACACACACACACAACACGCCAGATTGCTACTTTCTGCTTTTTATCCAACCCCTTGCAAGATAAGAACATGCAAATTACATTTAAAATAAAATCTGCCCCTCCTCCACCCCCCTTTCCACTGCCATTCTCCCACTACAGACTTACCAGTGAGACCCAACTGCTCTCCAGTGTGGGGCTGTGCTCCTGGCCGCCTGCATGCTGCGCTGCGGTTGCGTACATGCATGTGGCATTTAATCGGCCACATCAGACTAAAAAAAACGATTGCTGATACACTCAATTTTCCCTCGTATCAATGCCAACCTGATATTGGACCAATGTATCCATGCACCTCTATTTTGTGTGTAAATTTCAGTTCCTAGCCTAGGTGACACCTGTTTTCACCCTAAGTGACTTAAGAAATTAAATATGGGATATATGCTCACCTGTGTGCCTTAGAAAAATTTTCCTTTGTCAAGCTGAATGACTACGGCAAAATAATCACTTACACTGGAATAGAACTCATCTTTTCTGTGTAGTATCTATAATGGTAGATACATGGCAGAAACTCTGAGGTGCTACCATAGGACAAGCAGCAAATAAGCAGTACTAATAGGCAAAATCCATCATGTAGTAAAGGGCTCCTTTTACAGATGAGGAACTAGCATGCAACTCTTCTCAAAGCCATGCAGCAAGTCTGTAGCAGAACCAGGAATTGACCCACACTATATTTGGTACTGATCCAGTGCCTTTGTACATAGCAGCCTACACTGATCCAAAGCATGGTGGCATGGCAGTCTGGGCAGATCACAGCAGGGTATGATTGGTCAAGCCAATTGAGCTCACCAGTTTTACTTTTGCTGCTGACTTTGGCCATGGGCCCTTGTCTCTGCTGCAGCCAGGCTACCAGATAATACCCAGAGGCCACTCAGGCTTGTTAGTAGTGGAAGACAAACTAATAAATTAGCATTTATCTGTCTTCCAGTGGTTCTTCCAGGCTTCACCTTCTGATTGCCACTTATCTTTCAGAGGCTTTGCAGACCCTGGAGGCTTGTGCAACAAAGCAAATGATCAAGCAAGCAAACAAACAGAGAAAAGAACCTGGCTCCAGGCTCTCCTGGTGGCTGCTTAACCCCTGGTAACTCCAGGCTCCAGGCAGCCTGCTCCCTGACCAGGTACAGCCCCTTGAGGCTGTTTTCAGGGTCTTTTATCCTTTCCACTCTGGGCTCACGTGGCTAGCCCTCTCTCACTCCACATGTGTTTCAACTCCCTTGCTGAGGGACTCACTATGTCCCATGACCTGGTTCCCCAGCCTCTGGTGAGTTCTCCCAGGTCTGGGATGGGCGTGCAGAGATGCTTCTGCAGTGTGGGGCTGTTCAGACTCCCCCAAACCTCTAGTAACAGGGCAGGGCCCTGTTATAATCAGTTTGAAAATAGTTTGCAAAAAAGGGGGAAAATGCTAAATTTGTAGCATGTTTTATTTGTGGTTGACTCATGGGAAGTTCCCTGTGCAATCCCTGAATGCTAAAGGAAATTATAACTTCTTAAAAGTTAGGTTTACATCATCCATAGCCTAGAAATTCCCAAAATTTTACTTTTTAGTCAGATTATTCTAGGCCATTCAGGGGTTCTGCAACCAAATTGCATCTACAAACAAGATGGATATAAAACAGCCCATGTTTATAGGTGACCATAGGAGTCAGTATGTACAGATGCATGACATGCATGACATGCTTGCTATGGAGAAATGTACTAATTTGCTATGGAGAAGGATGTTAATCTGTAGTAAATTTGTTTCATAGAAAGAAGTGGATGTTCCAGCGGCTGTCCTTAACCAGCTCCAAGCAATAGGCATTATTACAATGTGTGGCCACTAGATGGCAGAGAAGTCAGTTTGCACTGAGCAAAAGATTACAGTCTGGGAGTGAAAAAGAACAAAACCCTGCCTGACAAACCTCTGAAGAGTTTTTGTGTTCCTTTGAGAATAAAACCTTTTATTTCTCTTATCAGCCAAATAATTAGTTTTTTCCTAAACAAATATTCCCCAAAAGGTCACTGAGCTGCTATAAAGAATGTGCACACACATCTGCCTGTGTTTACCCTGTTCAGGACACTGTCTTAATGAAGCAGCTTTCATTACTGCTAGTGGGAAGCACTCCTGGGAGAAGTCCAGCCATGTTAACCTTCATAATATTTACATGTGACCCAGTGACTGTGTCTATGCAGTAGTTTTTTCCACAATGCATCAGTGTAGAAAGCACATTTGTGCCACCAGTACACCCTCACTGCCAATGGATACTAGTGTGCCCTGAGCAGCTAACCCAAAATGCCTCAGCAGGGAACAGAGTGGCCAGAGAATATGCACCACAGCATCATGAAAGATGGTTTACTCCAGGTTTGTCACAAGAAAATACCTATATGACAGTCACAGCCATTCAGGCATGATCATTATATAGATGCATTTTTATATAGACCTTTTTTATGGTGGCTGGCCATGTGATCCACAGAGGAGAATGAAGATGAATTAGGCAGGAAGATCTTCGGTGAGACAGGTCCAGTCCTGTGCTAAGTGAAGACATGATGAGTACTTCTGTATCCTAATCTGACAGTTAAGGACATGGTCATAACAAGCCTTCTCTGCCTACTGGCACGAGAAACCTTCATACCATTAGTAACTAATCTTTCTAAAATGCTAATAGTTAGTGCCTGTTGGAATATGAGCTCCCCAAGGAGTAGCTTTTCTACTAGAAATGGGACACTCCTCCCTGACTGAAAACAGACACATCTGCAGACCATTTTGCCAGGCTATAAGAGGAGCCCATTCCAGATGGTGCAAAGCCAAGGAATTAAGCAGGGATGCACCCTGTGAGATGAAGGCCAAGTCAGTCCTCATCCTGTTTGCAATCCCACCCCAGCTTCACCAATTTTCGGACAGTGGGAGATGGAGTATGAGACTGGTCAAAACTGAAATCCCCATGTAGAGGACTGAAGCTGGATGCTCTGTACAGATGAACAAGTCTCAAAATCTGATGGATCACATTAAATCCTGCCACTGCATCTTCTATATACAATAATGCTGGACACTCGCTTCAAGGGATATGCTTTTCCCAAGGTAAAGACCCTAGAGCTTCTACAACTGCTCCATTTGTGTTTACAAAATACAACTTGCCTGAGTCAATAAACAAGTACGCTGAACTACAGCCCTTCTGGTAACTTGTACATTGAAGTTACTTGGACACAGGGGCTAATGGACAAAAGGCTGGGGACTCAGCACTGCTTGCCTGATAGCATCAGGAATTTTGTATCCCTGTGTTTAGAATTACCATTTCATTCCTGATCTGCTCTTGAGTCTGGGCTTACTATTACCAGTGACAACCGGTGAATAAACCTCTCCAGCCAGCGAGTGGAGCTCTTTGTATATAATTAAAAGTTGTATCTAGAAGCAATAAGTTATATTAATTTATAAAAGACACTGTAAGTTTACAATGCGAACTGCCACCTCTGGGATCCTGTTATTTATACAGCCACATGAAAAGGATAAGGAACTTTGCAAATCCTTTTTTGTATAACCAAAAGAAATCTCATGAGGTTCAATAAGAAGTCCAAAGTCCTGCACTTAAGACAGAACAATCCCATGCACTGGGAACCAACTGGCTAAGTAGCAGCTGTGCAGAAAAGGACCTGGGGGGTTACAGTGGACAATAAGCTGAATATGAGCCAGCAGTGTGCCCTTGTTGCAAGGAAGGCTAACAGCATACTGGGCTGCATTAGTTGGAGCGTTGACAGCAGATCAAGGAAAGTGATTCTTCCCCTCTGTTTGGCACTGGTGATGCCACATCTGGAGTACTGTGTCCAGTTTTGAGCCCCCCACTACAGAAAGGATGTGGACAAATTGGAGAGAGCCCAATGGAGGGCAATGAAAATGGTGAGGGGGCTGGGGGATATGACTTCTGAGGAGAGGCTGAGGGAACTGGGCTTATTTACCCAGGAGAAGACCAAGAAGGGATTATACCGGCTGATATAAAATTCATTACTGTCAAAGTAACTATTAATATTTCCATCAAGATGACCGTTTTGCTGATGCCTGTGAAGTTTTGGCTTAAAATTTGAGTAAAGCAGTCCTAAATTCCACTTTTTAAAAGTGAATGAAACGTTCAGGAGTTCAAGTCTCATTGAAAATCAAAAGGACATAGGCTTCTAAATGACTTAAAGCAAACAGTTTCAAGAGCATTTAAGTTCAACATTTTCAGAAGTGGTCATTAAATCAGATACCCAACTCCAGATGCCTCAAAAGTACTGATAATCTATTGCTCCCACTCTTTGATTAACTCTCCTGGAAAACAAGCCTTGAAGCATTGAATTTAGGCAATCCAGAGCAGCAGCTACTTAATGACTTATATAATAAACCTATTTGGTTTCCTGACCCACTTAATTGTCAATTGTTTCTCCAGAAGGTTAGCAGTAGGCCTGTGCAAAGCAGCAAGTATTCAATTAGGATTTGGATTTGGCCAATTCGGAGGGACAGTGATTTGATTCGGTGATTCGAATCACTGTCCTGATTCAATTCAACCAAATCAAATCCGAAGATTTGGCGCTGCTTTGGAGATTCAGCCATAGACTAAACAGGCAGCAGTTCTCAACACTGGACACAGCTGCCTCCAGTTGGTAAGACTGGAGCAATCTGGAGCAAAGCCCTGGCCAGGGAGGAGGTTGTGTGGCTCACGCTAGCACATGCTGCTAGCGCAGGAGCTGCTCATGTGTCGGCTTGTCCGGTGGCTCTCGCTGCTGCTCCTGCCACTAATCCAGGAGGGCATGGGGTGGGAGCATGTGCCCCAGGATCTGTGCGGGGCAGGCAGGGACGGGACTGCACCAGGCAAAAGGTGGGAGCTGCTGTGAGCGGGGACTATGCCCCCACATCGCTAGCCCAGCCAGCATGGCGCTGGCATAAGACTGAGCCCCTGTGCTGCCGCCAGACAAGCAATGCGCAGCGGTGGTAGCTGGCCCCGCCTCCCCATGCTTCATGGACAAGCAGGAGCTTCACCCTGGCTGGGCAAATGGCAGTAAGGCATTGGGGAGGGGGAGCCATGTGCCACCCAAAAAACTCGCTGCAGCCTCCCATAGCCCCCACTCTGCCTCCTGCTCTAATCTGATCTGGAGGCACACACTCTCCCCGCTCCCTGCCCCACCACATGTTCTGCCACTGCTCGCCCAGCCAGGGCAAGGCTGCTGCTCATCCGAGAGGTGCAGGGAAGCCTGAACAGCTCCCACCACTGCGTGCCACTTGTCCGGAGGCAGTGCAGTGGCTCAGTCTTGCACTGGCCCCACATCAGCTGGGCAAGCGGCGGTGGGGACATAGCCCCCTTTCCCAGCACTTTCTGCCTTCCACCCAGCCCCAGCCCTGCCCTCCCTGCACAGATCCTGGGCCACACACCCCCACCCCATGCCCTTCCAGACCAGGGGCGGGAGCAGCGGTGAGAGCTACTGGACAAGCTGCCACACAAGCAGCTCCCAGACAGATGGTGTGCAGCAGCATGAGCCACCCCACCCCCTTCCTAGGCAGCACTTGCCCCAGCGCAGATCCCTGCCCCCGTCCCAATTCCTCCCTCACTGTGGGGCCATTGATCTGCCCTTCCCCCCTGGCTGGACAGCTTGTCCCAGCCCCAGCCCCAATCCCTCCCTAGCTGTGGAAGCGTTAATATGCCCCCTACACCCCTTCCCTCCCCACTCAGCCCACCACAACAGACTTACCAGCTGGAGGCAGCTGTGTCCAGCATCCTCGAGGACTGCTGCCTGTTTAGTCTATGGCCAAATCTCCGAATCGGTGCCGAATTGATTCAGAGGCTTCTAATTCAACGCTTTTAATTGGTCTCCTGATTCAGAGATTAGGCCACCGAATAGGGACAAATCTCCTCCAAATCAAAGCAGCTACCAAAACTTCATGCAGCCCTAGTTAGTAGGTCTTCCATACATACACACAGACAGCCTGAACTTTCCCTCATTAGGAAGAGGTTGTGGAGAATCCACACAGTTATTTCTACATTATATACAGACTAGAAACAGAAAGACTAAAGCATCACTCAGGCAGAAGTTAAACATTTCTCATCTTATGAAGAGCTGAAAGCTGAAATGGTAAGAAAGACTACTCCTAACTCTGCAGCATTTCCCCCTAGCACCATTGTTCCATTTTTACACATGCATGTCCAATTCATGATATCTATGTCATGTGTGATGTTACAAGACAGATATGGAGGGTTCCAAATCAGTGGTTCTTTCCTATCTCTCCCTTCCAGTTTTGTTTTGTTGTTTTTTTATAATCTGGGTGCTTTTCTGCAAATCCAAGTAAACTCCAAAGGGCTGTATGATATCATCTCAGAAATCCAGATACGCACTGCAGAGAATGCATTTAAATCGAATTTCAAGTAATCAAAAGAGACGATGATATTAACTAAAGAGTTAGAACCTCTGTACTATCAACTCCCAACTTTTGAAGGGACTTATTGTAAGACTTTAGGAGCATGATATAAATTTTTGACCCCTCTCTCAAAAGGATATTTATGAGACTTAGCTAATCGACATCTGTCAATGTGCTTTGATACCCACTGTGGAAGTTAATACACGAGGGATTTATTATTAATGAACTAATCATGTCATACTCTTCCACATTTCCTGTTCATCAGGTCCTGGACAGTGGAGGTCAGTAGAGAAGATATTTCCAACCCTTCTCTGGAGAGTTTTTAAGTTCTTCTTGGGTGACAGAAGCATTTCTGCAGAAATTACCATTTTGGCCTTATCTGGCCACAGAAAGCAGTGTATTGCCATGACCAAACACAAGTGCACAGCTGCAAACTACTTCAGAAGTGGCTGACTGGGTGAAAATCTGAACCGTCATTGCACAAGGGGTCAGATGAAGACATTTCAAAACAAAACGTATTCTGTATCTTCTGTCTGTGCTGTCTCCCAGCTTTGAGCTGTTTTCAGAGGTGGTGGGGAAGGGAACAGGGATTTCAGTCAGGGGGGTTTTCAGGCTGGAGCACCAGCTGGGGAACCCCTAGAACAAGCTCCCTCTCCTCACTTTTCCCCCTCCCGTTCTGAAACAGGGACAGGTTGGGAAAGAGGAGGGGCCATTGCTAGGGAAAACTGTCTGCATCTCTCATTATTCTCTTTGGCACCAGAAATTTTTCCCAAGGTTTTAATGAGAACACAAGTGGACAATGTAAGACTGAAAGGAACCTCCTGGGTCCTCTGCAGTCACTGCTAAACAAAACCAAAAGAAAAATGAAAAAGGCTGTGGGGACTTGTGCAGTCACATGATCCTCCTTGCTACAAATGCTGAAGGAAACAAAACCCCCAATTAATATGAAGTTGAGAAAATAGTGCCTTTTAAGATTTCTTCTCTGGCCACAACTGGATAATGTAGCAGAAGCAAGAAAAATATCCAAGACATTTCTCATGAAATCTGATGGGTCAAGCCCACAGCTTCAATATGACCTCACAACAAGCAGTGTCATCAGTAGGGACCTAGTGAAATTACAGTTTTGCATTTTTTCCATAAACTGTGATTTCAGCCAGACTCTGAATGTTTGGTGGGCTCCCTGAAGCAAAAAAAAAAGAAACTTGCCAAAAAATAAAATGCTGGCTCCCCTGGGGACCTAGCAATCCTCGTAGCCACTGCAGCCTGGCTATGGCTACACATCCTGCTGGGGGAGGAAGTGAGGGAGGATGGTTGCTGGCACGGCAAGATGGCTGCCACTCCCACCCCTCACTGATGGTTAGCTGTCTGTCATACAGCCCCACCCCTCTCCACCCATTGGACAGCCCTTGAAATCAATCAATGGCAAGAAACAGGGCCACTGGGGCCTCTTGGCCAATCAGAGGCATGTGGGGGATCTAACTCCACCCACAATAATGGCTGCCAGGCCCATGATCTGCACACAAAATCAGCTGGCAGCCACTTTGAGTTCAGCAGACACATAGTCATCCACCACCAGTCATCGTTCCTGAGGTCAGACAAGCAGCGGCTGTGACCATCTGCAACTGATTTTGTACGGTTATCCTGAGAGCAACTCCTTCAGCTGTTGGGGCTGGCTCACCAATATTTTGACAAAAAGCAAAGACATGAAACATTACATGACAGAACAAGACAATTCAGGAACATTAGGCAGTGAAGAAACAAAACCACAGCCTTCTTCACAGGTCAACTAAAAAGGCAGAAACTAATATGGAAAAGCTTTTGACTAGAGAAATCAGGAAAGATGCCATGCCCCTACCCCAGTGACAGTGCAAGTTCCTTTGTCGTATAAACAGAGAAAAACTGTCAACTGTGACCTTAGGTTAGCAATTAGACCTGTACAGATTGAGAGCTTGGGGCACATAAAAACGTCACACTTACACTCATCATGAAGGGAGAGGTCTCGTTTTAAAAGCATTTTTACAATCACTTTGCACAAAATTAGGTCAGGGGAAACTAGTCTCACATTCTTGAGAGCTAAAAAACAGCAACGCAGAAACATGCACCCACTCAGAATAAGAGTTACATATAAGCTACCACCGCCTTGCACCCTCTGCTGAGCTATGTAAGATAATTCTAGGCCACTGCTGAGGATCAGGGACAAGACATCCCATGTGTACCACTGAAATGATCCCACAGGCTTCATAGTATCATAGTACTTAGGGTCGGAAGGGACCTAAACAGATCATCAGGTCCGACCCCCTGCCCCAGGCAGGAACAGGTGCTG